>NC_061509.1:200458066-200478650 GCF_022539505.1 Lolium rigidum
CTTGGGGTTCCCAACGGACGTGTCAACTACACGCATCACTGCCGAAGCTTTTGGTGCTGAGGCTTCAAGAGCAAGGTTGGCTGGCTTCTTCTTGGTTTCTCTGTCATGTTTTTCCTCCTTGATTTCTCGTATCGTCAGCTTGGGCGGAGGGTCGACAGTTTCTCGCTGTGGCCCAAACTTTGCAGCAATCCTTTGAAAATCACGATCACAATTGTCCGAGCGTGAGAAACTTCCATGGACTGTGATGTTCGTTCCATTGTTCCCGGGCATTTTCAGCTTGAGGTATGCATAGTGCGGCACAGCCATGAACTTGGCATAAGCTCGGTCTCCCGAGTATGGCGTGATACCGTGATTCCTGGTTCACGACTTCGAACTCGATCTTCTCCTTCCTGAAATTTTCGGATTTGCCGAAGACGACGTTCGGGTATGCTTTGCCAAGAGAGTACGCCGGGTGAAGTAGGGAGAATCCCATGGAAGCGGGTGTCTGATTCTTCTAACATTCTCATGGTGATCCCCATACTTTGAATTGTGTCAAGGAATATCAGGTTGAGTCCACTTCCTCCGTCCATGAAGACTTTGCTCATCTTTAACCCTCCTATCTGTGCTTCGACCACTAGGGCGGCGTGTCCTGGTTTTGGTATAGTCATCGGGTGATCCGCTCGGCTGAACGTGATATTCTGAGACGACCACTCGACATACTCAGGGATGTTCACCATAACGCTTTCTGCCAAGTTGATTTCTCGGCTGAGCTTCTTCATTTCTCTCCTTGAGACGCCTGTCCTATGAATCATACTCATCTGCCCACGTGGTGGTGGAAATGCCTCGTTGGGTTGGTGAGGTTGAGCTTGCTGGACCTGATGTTGCGGTGGAGGTGGTGGTGGTAGTTGTTGCTGGCCTGCCTGCTAGATGAGTTTATGCATGTCAATGAACTGCCGACAGTCCCTGAGCAGGTGGCTAGACTTTATTTTACCATCCTTGGAATCGGTATATGAATGTAGGTAGCAGGGGGCGTTGATCTGCTCAGCGTAGGGTAGTTCGGGAGTTCTCTGTTGTCGTGGTTTATAGTTGCCACGGTTCCCAGAGTTGTTCCGATTACCGTCCTGCCGATCGTCTCGCCTGTCATCGTACCGATCATCCTGTCGATCGAATAACCTGCGGCCACCAAGTTATTGTCATCGTAGCTGCGGTTCTTCCTTCTCTTGTTGCGATCCCTTCGACCACCCGAATCGTGCTTCGGCTGGTCGTCTTCTTCGTCGTCACTGCGCTGTCGTGGCTTTCGAACGTTGTCTTCGCCATCGGCCCAGCTGTTGGCGATTTCCATTAACTTAGTTATGGTTTTCGGTTTCTTGCGCCCAAGTTCTTCTATATAGCTTTCACGTCGGATGCCATCACTGAAGGCGTCAATCGCTCTGTCGACAGATACGTCTTCTGCAGCGTTCAGGAGCTTGGTGAATCTCCCGATGTATGCACGCATCGACTCCTTCTGCTTTTGCTGACAATGCCGTAATTCCTCGATCCCGACGGGCCTTTTGTAGGTTGCTTGGAAGTTGGTGACGAAGGCTTCTACTAGGTCGTCCCATGACTTAATGGAACCCTTTGGCAGACCTCTGAGCCAGGCTCGCGCTGAGTCCTTTAAGTAAAGCTGTAGGCACTGCATTGCTGCTATCTGGTTTCCTTTTTGCAGAATTACCCTCTGTAGATAGTCCTCTATCCAGGATCTCGGCTCCTGCTGCCCATCGTACTTGGTGGCGTCGGTAGGGGTGGGTTTGAACTTCTTGGGTGGCATCGCCTCCCGAATTTTGTAGCTTAAACAATCGGCTCCCCTAAGCTCGCCGTCGTTCTCCTGGGTTTCATCTGAAGAATCGCTGTCGAATTCCTCTCTGGCGGCGCGTCGTCGCCTTGCTTTGTCGATTCTACTCCGAGTAATTTCATCTCGAGCGTCTCTTGCGCGGTGCTTTGGGCCGCTGGCTTGCAAGGTGGTCTTCTCCTTCCGTGGAACTAGATTATCTCCTAATATCGCGAGACTTTCTAAGGCACCACGGTGAGCCTGTGCCATGGATCCTTCGGGACGCTGGTTAATGAGGTATGCTGCAAGGTTGGCTGTTGCTCCCGCAACGGTTTTTGGCCGTGGCATGCCCGCGGTGTCCGTAGTTATAAAGGACTTGGTCAGGTTTGACGTTATCTCCCTTGCATCATCTTCCGAAAGCCTGGACATCCTTGATCGATGCTTGCCTCCTCCGTGGGTACTTCGAGAGGCACTTCCATGCGAGCCCCTTCGTCGTTCGCTGGATCGGTCTGCCGCAGATAGGCGTCTCTCGAGGGTGGCTTGCTCCTTAGATAGGCGCTCACGATTTTTCTCCAATATGGAGCGGTAAGCATTGAGAGTGCCAACCGTGGTTCCCGCCGGAAGTGGTGTGTCGTTAAGCACGGCTGCCTTGGCTGCTGCCCACTCCTCCTCTCGTGATGGTGTGGTCGCTGTTGTTGTTGCTCGGCGCCTGTTCTCAAAACTAGCTCGTCTCGCTGGAACGGGGGTGCGATCTCCGTCCCCCCTGTTAGCGATGTAAACTTGGAGGGGCGCCACTCTTCGGGTGTCTCCTTGGGTGATGCTGTCGATGCTGTCCTCTCCTGATGAATAGTAGGCATTGCAGATGAACAGCGTGTCGCTCAACCCTAGTCCGTGCCTGGTGTCGCAGTTCATGCAGTAGTACGAGGTTAACTCCGAGGTTGCGGGATTATCGGATCCGACTGACATGGAGGACGTCGAACGGGGAGCCGAAGGTGCGGATGGACTCGACGGGCTTGTCAGGCCAGCCGAAAGGTCGAGTGACGACGATGCGCTTGGACTCGTCGACCTGGAGATGGGAGATTCCAGCAACCGAAGAATTCCTTCTGGGTTGACGTTGTAGTGGACGCTCCCGAAGGCCATCTCCATGTTGCCTTGTAGACCGGAGAAAGTCGAGTGAGACGAATCGCTATGTGGGGTGAACTCGTAGGAACCGAAACGAATCGGGCTTCCCAAACGAGGCGATGACGGTGTTGATGAAGCTGCCGATGACATGTCGGGTTCAGCCGATGTCCGATCTTGTGCCGACAGGTTTCCCACAGACGGCGCCAATTGTCGAGGGTACTCCTCGCCAATGCCCTCCGATAGGGGCTTAGGGTTGATGGAATCCTGCAAGCTGGCACGAGACATCGGTTCATAGACAAGCGGGGAGAGCGATTTACCCAGGTTCGGGGCCCTCGGTGAGGTAAAACCCTTACGTCCTGCCTGTCTGTTCTTGATTATGATGATAATGGGTTACAATGGGGTGCCGAATAGTTCGGCAGAGATCTCGTCGAGATGGCTATTGCTAAGGTGACCTAGCTCTAAGCTTTTTCTGGCTAAGATTGCTAAGATTGATTGTGTCCTTCGGCAGCCCCTCTCCTGGCCTTTATATAGGAGGCCAGGTCTCAAGAGGTCTCACCGAGCACGACTAGGTTTACAATAGTTTTAGATCCGATCTTTCCTTGTTCGATCGCTTCCTTGTCTTGCCCATCAAGAAACCTTCTGGTGCGTCGTCCTAGTGGCCCATCTCGTCTTCAGGTATCTTCATGGGCCTCCAGTTAGTCAATACAGGATAGGGTAATGTGGGTTACCCGAAGGGTAGTGCCCACGTCAACGGTGTGATGGTGACAGTGTGCGCATCGTGTGTGATTCCTTTATGAAGTTGTGGAGCTTGTTTACTCCGGCTTGAGGTGTGCTTTTGCAGCCCTACACAATGAATGGTGTTTGTTATCCAACAAGAGAGTGTTTGAGAGTAGCATTTATTTATTCAATTATGTGATCATTGTTGAGAGTGTCCACTAGTGAAAGTATGATCCCTAGGCCTTGTTTCTAAGCATTGAAACACTGTTTCCAACAAGTTCTGCTACATGTTCGCTTGCTGCCATTTTTATTTCAGATTGCAATTACTACTTATAATCATCCATATTACTTGTATTTCATCTCTTCGCCGAACTAGTGCACCTATACATCTGACAAGTGTATTAGGTGTGTTGGGGACACAAGAGACTTCTTGTATCTTAATTGCAGTGTTGCTTGAGAGGGATATCTTTGACCTCTACCTCCCTGAGTTCGATAAACCTTGGGTGATTCACTTAAGGGAAACTTGCTGTTGTTCTACAAACCTTTGCTCTTGGAGGCCCAACACTGTCTACAGAAATAGAAGCGTGCGTAGACATCACATAGCAGTAGCTAGATGCTTGTCATCTCCTTGTTGTGCTTCATGTGTAGATCTTGTGAGCTGCCTAACATGATCAAGATCATCTATTTGTAATTGCTACATGTTGGTTTGATGTGGATCTGATTTATAGAGAGATTGCTTTGGTTGAGATTATGTATTATGTTATTATGATCTTGCATGCTCTCCGTTTCTAGTAGATGCTCTGGCCAAGTAGATGCTAGTGACTCCAAGAGGGAGTATTTATGCTCGATAGTGGGTTCAAGCCTCTATTTAACCATGGGAAGTGACCTTGTTCTCTACGGTTGGAGATGTGCTATTGCTACTAGGGAGAAAACAACGGTGTTCTATTCAAGGGTAGTTTCATCGTTTACTTTACACACATTGCTTAAAGCGATAGTCCGTTGCTTGCAACTTAATATCGGAGGGTGTCACGGATGCAATCCCGAAGGTGGATTATCGATCATAGATGCAGTTGGATTACGGTCTATGTATATTATTGTAATGCCCGCATACTTTCATAGCATGTATTCTGCACCAACCATTAGCGTAGAATCTCTGTTTGTCAATTGCCCATCCGTAATTTGTTTACTCAGCATATTTATTTTATGGGGAGGCGCCTCTAGTGAACTGTGAACCCCGGTCCTTCTTCTTTTAATTGCAATCTTCTACAACATTTTCCTGTTCTGTTCTCTACAAACAATTTGTCTTCCACACGGTTCGTTTAATGTTTTGTTTTCAGCAAAACCAGTGAGCTTGAAAACCTCGTTGAAAGTTGGGGACAAAGTACTTGGGTGTTTGTGTGCAGGTCTCCACGTTGTTGCTGACGCCGGCAGTGCGCCCTGCCACGAGTTGGTTCACAACACCTCGGGAGAGAACGTTTTTCTCCTACTGGTCGATAAACCTTAGTTTCTTACTGAGGGAAAACTTCCTGCTATGCTCATCATACTTTCCTCTTGGGGTTCCACTCAATGTTGCGCATAAATTCTCCTTCATCAACTCCGCGCTCAGCAAAGACTTTTTCTGGCGCCGTTGCCGGGGAGAAAAGCATCTCTTCTGCGAGGGGTATATATGAGAAATTATGGACCCGCGATATTTATATTGTACCACTCTGTTGGGTATAATATTCGTAGGACAGAGTTTCATGAGTGTTACGCTAACGACTTGCACACTAAAATGTGCAGCTATTAGCTGGGTCACCGCAGTTTTGGTCCGTGTGGACATGAGGACGACCAACACAAATAGACCGAAGCATCTGCGGACCCATTTCAAGCCCAAATTTGGGCTGGAAATGCATCATCGTGGACATAAGCCGTGTCTGTGCATGTCCCCTCTTCTCCTCTCGTGGCCCGCTAGTGCAGTGGCATAGAAGCCACTCGCTACCCAAAAATCGCGCCCATGCCTCTATGCCACAACCCTACCTGCTACCATGCTGCCGCCGCTTGCCCCACTTGTCGCCAATGTTAGTGTTGTCGAATGTTCTGCTGATCACTAGAGGCCAGGACCGCTCCAGGCATCGCTGCGTGCACTTGCCGACACATGGACATGTCCCAGTTTACCGCCTATCGGCTCGGACACGCCCACGAGTTAGGACGCCTAGGACCTATCCGGCTTTTTGCGCGGCCAAGTTTGAGGTAAAAACCTGGAGCTCCATTTGCGCCATGGATAGTCTGGTGACACATATATGGCAATTGTGTGGTGTTGTACGCCGATGGACCTCAGCAAATCGATCGGCGTTTGAGGATTTACTCCACGCGTATCATTATATCCTTGACCGCCACACTCACAATTGAGTTCAAGCGGATTTGGTTGAGTATAAGTGGACATTGGAAGAAGAGTAGTCATCTCATATCATTTTATGTGTTTCCTTGTGAATTAGTTTGTAGTTTAGGACTACATTGCTCGTAACTATGTTGTTTATTTAGATGTAAACTAGTTAAATTAATTTGGTTGTAACATTATCATTTCTAATTTATACGAGCTAATTGTTAAATTATAGAAAGAATAAACCAAAATGGTCAGGATAGATCAAAATGCGCAAGACTGCTAGATCTGCCTTCAAACAAAGACACCGAGAAGGTTTGTTGTGTCCGCGGATCAATAAAAAAGGCGAAAACAAACACTTCTAATGTTAATCAAGCCGTTGGAGATGGCACATGGCGCATTTGGTAGCCTATAGCCGCCTTTTTTTGCATGGGCTGGGACTTAGAATGGGCTGTTTGATTGCGTGTAGGCCGCCGCGTTCTTGTAGGAACCGGGTTTTAAAGCACCACCGGGACAAGCCTTGGAGGAACGCCCGGAATGGCAGTTTCTCCGGAGCCAGGCCCATTGCAGCCAGAAGGCTCTGTAGGGATTAGTAGCATAGAAAACAAAAAATTCCTACCGCAAGAACGAATAACAAGCCAAGATCTAATCTAGTAGATGGTAGCAACGAGGTGAAGATCAACATACCCTCGAAGATCGCTAAGCGTTAACGAGATAAATCTCGTGGTGGATGTAGTCGATCACTTGCCGCTTTCAAAAGCGCGTAGAAGATCTTGATGGTGCCACAATCGGGCAGCACCTCCGCACATGGTCACACGTACGGTGTTGATGACGACGTCCTTCTCCCTGTTCCAGCGGGCAGCGGATGTAGTAGATCCTCCCGCCAGCACGATGATACGTCTCAAACGTATCTATAATTTCTTATGTTCCATGCTACTTTTATGATGATACTCACATGTTTTATACACACTTTATGTCATTTATATGCATTTTCCGGAACTAACCTATTAACGAGATGCCGAAGTGCCAGTTCCTGTTTTCTGCTGTTTTTGGTTTCAGAAATCCTAGTAAGGAAATATTCTCGGAATTGGACGAAATCAACGCCTAGCATCTTATAATTCCACGAAGCTTCCAGAACACCGGAGAGGCACCAGAGGGGAGCCCCTGGGGGGCCCACACATGTGGCCGGCACGGCCCAGGGGGGGCGCGCCCCCCTATTGTGTGGCGGCTCCGTAACCCTTCCGACTCCGCCTCTTCGCCTATAAGAAGCCTCCTCGACCTAAATCTTCGATACGGAAAAGCCACGGTACGAGAAACCTTCCAGAGCCGCCGCCATCGCGAATCCAAGATCTGGGGGACAGGAGTCTCTGTTCCGGCACGCCGCCGGGACGGGGAAGTGCCCCCGGAAGGCATCTCCATCGACACCACCGCCATCTTCATCAACGCTGATGTCTCCCATGAGGAGGGAGTAGTTCTCCATCGAGGCTAAGGGCTGTACCGGTAGCTATGTGGTTAATCTCTCTCCCATGTACTTCAATACAATAATCTCATGAGCTGCCTTACATGATTGAGATCCATATGATGAGCTTTGTAATCTAGATGTCATTATGCTATTCAAGTGGATTTTACTTATGTGATCTTCGGAGACTCCTTGTCCCACGTGTGTAAAGGTGACAGTGTGTGCACCGTGTGGGTCTCTTAGGCTATATTTCACAGAATACTTATTCACTGAGTTATGATTTGAGTTGGATGTCTCTATGAAATTGTGGTGTGTTAGTACCTCCTATGAATGCTCACAGTGACAACGTGGGGTGTTTATTACTACTTGGGAATACATCTTTAAGGTTTGCCTACATGATGAATTAGTGTTCGTTATCTTGCCAAAGAGTAATTCAGAATCGCATAGTGAAGTGCTTATTTATATTCCTTTATGATTGCAATGTGCTTTATATCACTATTGATATATGTGCTACTCTAGTGATGTTATTAAAGTTGTCTATTCCTCCTCCATGATCTAATGGTGATAGTGTGTGCATCATGTAGTACTTGACGTAGTTTATGATTGTAATCTCTTGTAGATTATGGAGTTAACTATTACTATGATAGTATTGATGTGATCTATTCCTCCTTTCATAGCTTGATGGTGACGAGTGTGCATGCTATGTTAGTACTCGGTATAATTGCGTTGGTCTATCATGCACTCTAAGGTTATTTAAATATGAACATCGAATGTTGTGGAGCTTGTTAACTCCGGCATTGAGGTGCTCTTGTAGCCCTACACAATTAATGGTGTTCATCATCCAACAAGAGAGTGTAGAGTGGTTTTATTATGTGATCAATGTTGAGAGTGTCCACTAGTGAAAGTATGATCCCTAGGCCTTGTTTCCGGATATCGTAATCATCGCTTATTTCTTGTTTTATCGCATCTTTACTTCCTGCAATATTACTACCATCAACTGCACGCCAGCAAGCTATTTTCTGGCGCCGTTACTACTGCTCATATTCATTCATACCACCTGTGTTTTACTATCACTTCGCCGAACTAGTGCACCTATACATCTGACAAGTGTATTAGGTGTGTTGGGGACACAAGAGACTTCTTGTATCGTGATTGCAGGGTTGCTTGAGAGGGATATCTTTGTCCTCTTCCTCCCTGAGTTCGATAAACCTTGGGTGATTCACTTAAGGGAAACTTGCTGCTGTTCTACAAACCTATGCTCTTGGAGGCCCAACACTGTCTACAGGAAAAGAAGCGTGCGTAGACATCACACGACGGCGTGGTGACAGTGGTGGTGGAGATCTCCGGCAGGGCTTCGCCTAAGCATCGCGGGAGTATCGGGAGGAGGCAGGTGGCTAGGGTTTGGGGAGAGGGGGCACTTGGGGCACCGACCTTGGTGCCCTTGGGTGGTGCGGCTAGTGTGGTGGCCGGCCCCCTTCCTCTCTCCCTCATTATATAGGTGGAACCCCAAGGGTTAGCCCAAAGATTCGAATAAGAGTCCAACTAAAAAACTTACCAAAGGGTGAAACCTAGGGGGAGTGGGACTCCCCCTTTCCTTCTTCCTTGGCCGGCCAAGGTGGTGGAGTCCACCATGGACTCCACCTTTCCTCTTGGTTGGCTGGTTAGGGTTGGTGGAGTCCATCCGGGACTCCACCTTCCATGGTGATTTCTTCCATAAATGCACCGGATCATTTCCAAACTTGGAAAGTGACTTCCTATATATGAATCTTTTTCTCCGGACCATTCTGGAACTCCTCGTGATGTCCTGGATCCCATCTGAGACTCCGAACAACATTCGAACTCCATTCCATATTCCATATCTACTTATAACGACATCAAACCTTAAGTGTGTCACCCTACGGTTCAAGAACTATGCGGACATGAACGAGACTCCTCTCCGATCAATAACTAATAGCGGGACCTGGAGATCCATAATAGCTCCCACATATTCAACGATGACTTCGTGATCGAAAGAACTATTCACATAAAATAACAATTCCCTTTGTCTCGCGATATTTTACTTATCCGAAGTTTGATCGTCGGTATCTCCATACCTAGTTCAACCTCGTTACCGATAAGTACTCTTTACTCATACCGTGATATGATATCCTGTATGAACCAGTCACATGCTTGCAAGCTAATTGGATGTCATTCCACCGAGAGGGCCCAGAGTATATCCATCTGTCATTAGGATGGACAAATCCCACTATTGATACAAGTGCCTTGATACGTCTCCAACGTATCGATAATTTCTTATGTTCCATGCCACATTATTGATGATATCTACATGTTTTATGCATACTTTATGTAATGTCCCAGGTTTAGAGACGATCGAGGGGTAGATTTTAGAAAGGGATGTGCATTGCATAGCAAATTCTGGGGAAATTTCGCGCTTTTGAACAAAAACTGCATCGAAGGGGAACAAGTTTCTCTCTCGACACCTTACAGGGTTAGGGTTTCGAGGGTGCGACAAACTTGCATCTCACTTAACTAGATTAGGGTTTTGAGTTGAGAGGGGAGAGTTTGAATCACCAATTTAAGTTGCATGATTGAATTCTAAGTTAAGATGGTTGATCAAGCTCAAACCAAATTTGAATTTGAATTTCAAATTCAAACATCAAGTTATTATCTCATAATTCAAACCTGAGATAATTTAATAAACAATCTTTAATAATCAAGATATAAATAGAACAATTAATATATAAAGCTCAATAGAGAAAAATTGGAGCTTTATTGATATTCACACAAGATACATTGTTTTTACAATATCCAGAATAAAATATGAACATTACAACATATTACAAGAATTGGACAAAAAAAATAGAAAAAGAAAAGAAAAGGAAAATTACAAATCAAGGATCTATCCTAAACACTACAAGCTAAACTTCATTAACTTGATGATCTTCATGATCAATGGAGCCACGGATTGTCCACGCACATAAACACAACAAAAGAGAAGTTATGCCAAGTGGTAAAACCACTTGGCAGGTTAGAAGAATAATGAAATTGAGTAGATATGGATCAGCTCTGCCGAGCTGATCATCTCACGACCAAGACACAAGCCAGGTACCATGAATTTGCACACACGCACGGCTAGGCTGCTCACACGACGGTGTGCATGCAGCACACCACACACACAAAGCTGGTGAGTCACCAACGAGGTTGCCGGGGCTTGCTCGTCGACCGCAGAAGGAGCAGGAGACCATATAAAACCTCCACAGTAAACCCTAGTCAATCCATCGACAGGATTGCACTGGGTAAGTTCATCAGGAAACCAAGAACACAAGAACAGCTTGAACAGTCACTGCTGTTCAACACAATTCCACCACCACAGCACATAACCAAGAGGCATCAAGCTCACCAGGAGGAGCAGGGCAAGAAAATCATCCACAAGAACCACACAGAAGCAAACCCTCTACATCAACATCAAATCCTAGGAGCTGGAGTGAGGTATACCAAGCATCATGAACAAACCAGAGAGTTTTGTTCATATATAAGCATATGCATCTAGCACACCAGATCAACAGGGTATGATACCCAAGGTTGTGTCATCATCTGGTTATTAAACCATATGGTGCAAGCAAGAGCAGATAGGCCACTGGTGAATCATCTAAAGGGAACAACAGCTATGACACTCAATGCATAACTGAAGGAATCCAGCCAGAGATGAGAGCACAAGCTAGCCTAAATACACACTTAGCACCTACAGCTATTCAAGCCATCAGACTTAGACAAAATCATTGTCTATTTTGATTTCAACATCAAGAGCTACTGGCAATCCAATAAATGGATCACCCAGAAAGCATTTGTCCATTCACATCAAGCCAACTATGGTGGGAGCTTCCCGAGCAGACCAAGAATGGCTGCTGAGGCCACCTCAACCAACCAAAACAATTAAACCACCAAGCCAAGTACTTGCATCATCACCCGGATGGGTTCGAGTGGGCTAGGGTACCCAACAAGTGTTGGCATCCCTCTAGCCAAGCAAATTAAATCATTATGATCATCAACGTATCACAGTTCACATCATTTATCTATTTAAACAACAAGAACCGCACGGATAAATGAAATAATCAAGCTACCTATGCACTCGGATCTAGCGAGATGATCCAATGGATCATTGCAAGCATCCACCGATGCTTGGACAAGCACCAAGCATACACGAAGCCAAGCTCGTGTGACACACACACAACACGAGAATAGATCACGGTGAGGCACTCGACAACAAATAATAGTTTCTACAAGTAGCCGGTGATCATATGACCACCGAGAAGCTTGCAAGAGCATGCCACGAAGCATGCTAGACATCAATTACAGCATCAATACATGTCAGACAAGTGAATCAGCCACAGAACAGGAATTATAGTAAAGCAGATAATCATAAATATAACATATAATTATATGCAGAAGCACACCATCAAGGGATGGTGTTGTTTAGCCCACAGACATGCTCAAGGGAGCAGGCCTATGAATTGTAACACACTGAATTGCACCAAAAGGCACTGGCTCTTGCAAACTTGCAAGGAATTGCATACTGCAATCAAGTCAGGGCAATCCATATGAATACACTTGAGAAATTAACAAGAATAGCATCAAGAACAGAGGCACGAGAGAAGCACAAGCACAAGTGTGAATACGATAGGCCGTGGCCTTGGTAACAAGACAACAACGAGCAGATGCTTAGCAGTAGAGCAGCAGTAACTAGCATCCAGGATAGCAGCAAGAAGCCTAGCAGCATGCTCATCGCAACAGCAAGCACAGCTAGCTAGGCGCAGCAGCACGGCAGGCATATCCACGAGGTGGAGTAGCCGTGACCAGAACTAGAGGATGGAGAAGAAGGAAGGTAAAGAAAGAGAGAGAGAGAGAGAGAGGGAGGCGCACATACCCGGGGTCGAGCAGATAGGCACGGCCATGGCGGCCATGGCGGCACACGCCAGAGCGCGGCGGTGATGGCGTGTATTTCACACGTTCGTTGGGCAACCCCAAGAGGAAGGTATGATGCGCACAGCAGCAAGTTTTCCCTCAGAAAGAAACCAAGGTTTATCGAACCAGGAGGAGCCAAGAAGCACGTTGAAGGTTGATGGCGGCGGGATGTAGTGCGGCGCAACACCGGAGATTCCGGCGCCAACGTGGAACCCGCACAACACAACCAAAGTACTTTGCCCCAACGAAACGAGTGAGGTTGTCAATCTCACCGGCTTGTTGTAACAAAGGATTAACCGTATTGTGTGGAAGATGATTGTTTGCAGAGAAAATAGTAAAAACAAGTATTGCAGTAGATTGTATTTCGGTATTAAAGAATGGACCGGGGTCCACAGTTCACTAGAGGTGTCTCTCCCATAAGATAAAAGCATGTTGGGTGAACAAATTACAGTCGGGCAATTGACAAATAGAGAGGGCATAACAATGCACATACATGACATGATAAGTATAGTGAGATTTAATTGGGCATTACGACAAAGTACATAGACCGCCATCCAACCGCATCTATGCCTAAAAAGTCCACCTTCGAGTTATCATCCGAACCCCTCCAGTATTAAGTTGCAAAGCAACGAGACAATTGCATCAAGTATGGTGCGTAATGTAATCAATAACTACATCCTCGAACATAGCATCAATGTTTTATCCCTAGTGGCAACAAGCACAACACAACCTTAGAACTTTCGTCACTCGTCCCGGTGTCAATGCGGGCATGAACCCACTATCGAGCATAAGTACTCCCTCTTGGAGTTAAAAGTAAAAACTTGGCCGAGCCTCTACTAGAAACGGAGAGCATGCAAGATCATAAACAACACATGTATAATAACTTGATAATTAACATGACATAGTATTCTCTATCCATCGGATCCCGACAAACACAACATATAGAATTACGAGATAGATGATCTTGATCATGTTAGGCAGCTCACAAGATCCAACAATGAAGCACAATGAGGAGAAGACAACCATCTAGCTACTGCTATGGACCCATAGTCCAGGGGTAGACTACTCACTCATCACACCGGAGGCGACCATGGCGGTGTAGAGTCCTCCGGGGGATGATTCCCCTCTCCGGCAGGGTGCCGGAGGCGATCTCCTGGATCCCCCGAGATGGGATCGGCGGTGACGGCGTCTCCGGAAGGTTTTCCGTATCGTGGCTCTCGATGCGGGGGTTTCGTCACGGAGGCTATTTGTAGGCGAAAGGGTAGGTCAAGAGGCGGCACGGGGGCCCCACACCACGGGGCCGCGCGGCCAAGGGGGCCGCGCCGCCTTATGGTGTGGCCCCTCCGTGGCCCCTCTTCGTCCCTCCTTCGGACTTCCGGAAGCTTCGTGAGAAAATAGGCCCCCGGGCTTTGATTTCGTCCAATTCCGAGAATATTTCCTTACTAGGATTTCTCGAAACCAAAAACAGCAGAAACAAGAATCGGCACTTCGGCATCTTGTTAATAGGTTAGTTCCGGAAAATGCACGAATATGACATAAAGTGTGCATAAAACATGTAGGTATCATCAATAATATGGCATAGAACATAAGAAATTATCGATACGTCGGAGACGTATCAAGCATCCCCAAGCTTAGTTCTGCTCGTCCCGAGCAGGTAAAACGATAACAAAGATAATTTCCGAAGTGATATGCCATCATAACCTTGATCATACTATTTGTAAACATATGTAGTGGATGCAGCGATCAAAACAATGGTGATGACATGAGTAAACAGGTGAATCATATAGCAAAGACTTTTCATGAATAGTACTTCAAGACAAGTATTAATAAGTCTTGCATAAGAGTTAACTCATAAAGCAATAAATCAAAGTAAAGGTATTGAAGCAACACAAAGGAAGATTAAGTTTCAGCGGTTGCTTTCAACTTGTAACATGTATATCTCATGGATAATAGTCAACATAGAGTAATATAACAAGTACAATATGCAAGTATGTAGGAATCAATGCACGGTTCACACAAGTGTTTGCTTCTTGAGGCGGAGAGAGATAGGTGAACTGACTCAACATAAAAGTAAAGAGAATGGTCCTTCAAAGAGGAAAGCATCGATTGCTATATTTGTGCTAGAGCTTTTATTTTGAAAACATGAAACAATTTTGGCAACGGTAGTAATAAAGCATATGCATCATGTAAATTATATCTTATAAGTTGCAAGCCTCATGCATAGTGTACCAATAGTGCTCGCACCTTGTCCTAATTAGCTTGGACTACCTGGATTATCACCGCAATACATATGCTTTAACCAAGTTTCACAAAGGGGTACCTCTATGCCGCCTGTACAAAGGTCTAAGGAGAAAGCTCGCATTTGGATTTCTCGCTTTTGATTATTCTCAACTTAGACATCCATACCGGGACAACATAGACAACGAGATAATGGACTCCTCTTTTAATGCTTTAAGCATTTGACAACAATTAATTCTTTTCTCATTAGAGATTTGAGGATATTTGTCCAAAACTGAAACTTCCACCATGAATCATGGCTTTAGTTAGCGGCCCAATGTTCTTCTCTCACAATATGCATGCTCAAACCATTCAACTCAGTGTAGATCGCCCTTACTTCCGACAAGACGAACATGCATAGCAACTCACATGAAATTCAACAATGAGTTGATGGCGTTCCCCAGTGAACATGGTTATCGCACAACAAGCAACTTAATAAGAGATAAAGTGCATAATTACATATTCAATACTACAATAGTTTTTAAGCTATTTGTCCCATGAGCTATATATTGCAAAGGTGAATGATGGGATTTTAAAGGTAGCACTCAAGCAATTTACTTTGGAATGGCGGGAAAATACCATGTAGCATAGGTAGGTATGGTGGACACAAATGGCATAGTGGTTGGCTCAAGTATTTTGGATGCATGAGAAGTATTCCCTCTCGATACAAGGTTTAGGCTAGCAAGGCTATTTGAAACAAACACAAAGATGAACGGTACAGCAAAACTCACATAAAAGACATATGGTAAACATTATAAGACTCCATACCGTCTTCCTTGTTGTTCAAAACTCAATACTAGATGTTATCTAGACTCTAGAGAAACCAAATATGCAAACCAAATTAGCAAGCTCTAAGTATTTCTTCATTAATGGGTGCAAAGTATATGATGCAAGAGCTTAAACATGAGCACAACAATTGCCAAGTATCAAATTATCCAAGACATTTTAGAGTTACTACATGTAGCATTTTCCAATTCCAACCATATAACAATTTAACGAAGGAGAAACTTCGCCATGAATACTATGAGTAGAACCTAAGGACATATTTGTCCATATGCAACAGCGGAGCGTGTCTCTCTCCCATAAAGTGAATGCTAGAATCCATTTTATTCAAACAAAACAAAAACAAAAACAAACCGACGCTCCAAGCAAAGTGCATAAGATGTGGCCGAATAAAAATATAGTTTCGTGGGAGGAACCCGATAATGTTGTCGATGAAGAAGGGGATGCCTTGGGCATCCCCAAGATTAGACGCTTGAGTCTTCTTAATATATGCAGGGGTGAACCACCGGGGCATCCCCAAGCTTAGAGCTTTCACTCTCCTTGATCATATTGCATCATACTCATCTCTTGATCCTTGAAAACTTCCTCCACACCAAACTCGAAACAACTCATTAGAGGGTTAGTGCATAATAAAAATTCACATGTTCAGAGGTGACACAATCATTCTTAACACTTCTGGACATTGCATAAAGCTACTGGACATTAATGGATCAAAGAAATTCATCCAAAATAGCAAAAGAGGCAATGCGAAATAAAAGACAGAATCTGTCAAAACAGAACAGTCCGTAAAGATGGATTTTATTAGGCCACCAGACTTGCTCAAACGAAAATGCTCAAATTGAATGAAAGTTGCGTACATATCTGAGGATCACTCACGTAAATTGGCATAATTTTCTGAGTTACCTACAGAGAATTAGACCCAGATTCGTGACAGTAAAGAAATCTGTTTCTGCGCAGTAATCCAAATCTAGTACTTACTTTTCTATCAAAGACTTTACTTGGCACAACAAAACATAAAACTAAGATAAGGAGAGGTTGCTACAGTAGTAAACAACTTCCAAGACACAAATATAAAACAAAGTACTGTAGGTAAAAACATGGGTTGTCTCCCATAAGCGCTTTTCTTTAACGCCTTTCAGCTAGGTGCAGAAAGTGTGTATCAAGTAACATCGAGAGACGAAGCATCAACATCATAATTTGTTCTAATGATAGAATCATAAGGTAACTTCATTCTCTTTCTAGGGAAGTGTTCCATACCTTTCTTGAGAGGAAATTGATATTTAATATTACCTTCCTTCATATCAATAGTAGCACCAACGGTTCGAAGAAAAGGTCTTCCCAATATAATGGGGCAAGATGCATTGCATTCAATATCCAAGACAACAAAATCAACGGGGACAAGGTTATTGTTAACCATAATATGAACATTATCAACTTTCCCCAAAGGTTTCTTTTTAGCATTATCGAGCGAGATTAACATCCAAATAACAATTCTTCAATGGTGGCAAGTCAAGCATATCATAGACTTTTTTAGGCATAACAGAAATACTTGCACCAAGATCACATAAAGCATTACAATCAAAATCTTTGATTCTCATTTTAATGATGGGCTCCCAACCATCCTCTAGCTTTCTAGGAATAGAAGTTTCAAGTTTTAGTTTCTCTTCTCTAGCTTTTATGAGAGCATTTGTAATATGTTTTGTGAAAGCCAAATTTATAGCGCTAGCATTGGGACTCTTAGCAAGTTTTTGTAAGAACTTTATAACTTCAGAGATGTGGCAATCATCAAAATCTAAATCATTACAATCTAAAGCAATGGGATTATCATCCCCAAGGTTGGAAAAAATTTCAGCAGTTTTATCACAAGCAGTTTCAGCAGTTTTAGCAGTTTCAGGTAATTTTGCGCGCTTTGCACTAGGAGTAGAAGCTTTGCCAACACCAATTATTTTATCATGAATAGTAGGAGGTGCAGCAACATATGAATCATTAGCATTGCTAGTGGTGGTAATAGTCCAAACTTTAGCTACATTTTCCTTTTTAGCTAGTTTTTCATTTTCTTCTCTATCCCACCTAGCACGCAGTTCAGCCATTAATCTTATATTCTCATTAATTCTAACTTGGATGGCATTTGCTGTAGTAACAATTTTATTTTCAATATCCCTATTAGGCATAACTTTCGATTTCAAAAGATCAACATCGGAGGCAAGACTATCAACTCTAGAAACAAGAATATCAATTTTATTGAGCTTTTCCTCAACAGATTTGTTAAAGGCAGTTTGTGTACTAATAAATTCTTTAAGCATGGCCTCAAGTCCAGGGGGTGTATTCCTATTATTGTTGTAAGAATTCCCATAAGAATTAACATAACCGTTACCATTATTATAAGGATATGGTCTATAGTTATTACTAGAATTGTTCCGATAAGCATTGTTGTTGAAATTATTATTTTTAATGAAGTTTACATCAACATGTTCTTCTTGTGCAACCAATGAAGCTAATGGAACATTATTAGGATCAACATTAGTCCTATCATTCGCAAGCATAGACATAATAGCATCAACCTTATCATTCAAGGAAGAGGATTCTTCAACGAATTTACCTTCTTACCTTGTGGAGCTCTTTCCGTGTGCCATTCAGAGTAGTTGATCATCATATTATCAAGAAGCCTTGTTGCTTCACCAAGAGTGATGGACATAAAGGTACCTCCAGCAGCTGAATCCAATAAATTCCGTGAAGAAAAATTTAGTCCTGCATAGAAGGTTTGGATGATCATCCAAGTAGTCGATCCATGGGTTGGGCAATTTTTAACCAGAGATTTCATTCTTTCCCAAGCTTGAGCAACATGTTCAGTATCTAATTGTTTAAAATTCATTATGCTACTCCTCAAAGATATAATTTTAGCAGGGGGATAATATCTACCAATAAAAGCATCCTTGCATTTAGTCCATGAATCAATACTATTCTTAGGCGAGAGATAGCAACCAATCTTTAGCTCTTCCTCTTAATGAGAAAGGGAACAATTTTAATTTTATAATGTCACCATCTACATCTTTATATTTTTGCATTTCACATAGTTCAACAAAATTATTGAGATGGGCAGCAGCATCAGAACTAACACCAGAAAATTGCTCTCTCATGACAAGATTAAGTAAAGCAGGTTTAATTTCAAAGAATTCTGCTGTAGTAGCAGGTGGAGCAATAGGTGTGCATAAGAAATCATTATTATTTGTGCTAGTGAAGTCACACAACTTAGTATTTTCAGGGTTGGCCATTTTAGCAACAGTAAATAAAGCAAACTAGATAAAGTAAATGCAAGTAAACTAATTTTTTTGTGTTTTCGATATAGCAAACAAGATAGCAAATAAAGTAAAACTAGCAACTAATTTTTTTGTGTTTTGATATGAGTGCAGCAAACAAAGTAGTAAATAAAACTAAGCAAGACAAAAACAAAGTAAAGAGATTGAGAAGTGGAGACTCCCCTTGCAGCGTGTCTTGATCTCCCCGGCAACGGCGCCAGAAAAAGAGCTTGATGGCGTGTATTTCACACGTTCGTTGGGCAACCCCAAGAGGAAGGTATGATGCGCACAGCAGCAAGTTTTCCCTCGAAAAGAAACCAAGGTTTATCGAACCGGGAGGAGCCAAGAAGCACGTTGAAGGTTGATGGCGGCGGGATGTAGTGCGGCGCAACACCGAGATTCCGGCGCCAACGTGGAACCTGCACAACACAACCAAAGTACTTTGCCCCAACGAAACGGTGAGGTTGTCAATCTCACCGGCTTGATGTAACAAAGGATTAACCGTATTGTGTGGAAGATGATTGTTCGCGAGAGAAAATAGTAAAAACAAGTATTGCAAGAGATTGTATTTCAGTATTAAAGAATGGACCGGGGTCCACGGTTCACTAGAGGTGTCTCTCCCATAAGATAAAAGCATGTTGGGTGAAGAAATTACGATCGGGCAATTGACAAATAGAGAGGGCATAACAATGCACATACATGACATGATAAGTATAGTGAGATTTAATTGGGCATTACGACAAAGTACATAGACCGCCATCCAACCGCATCTATGCCTAAAAAGTCCACCTTCGAAGTTATCATCCGAACCCCTCCAGTATTAAGTTGCAAAGCAACGAGACAATTGCATTAAGTATGGTGCGTAATGTAATCAATAACTACATCCTCGAACATAGCATCAATGTTTTATCCCTAGTGGCAACATCACAACACAACCTTAGAACTTTACGTCACTTGTCCGGTGTCAATGCGGGCATGAACCCACTATCGAGCATAAGTACTCCCTCTTGGAGTTAAAAGTAAAAACTTGGCCGAGCCTCTACTAGAAACGGAGAGCATGCAAGATCATAAACAACACATGTATAATAACTTGATAATTAACATGACATAGTATTCTCTATCCATCGGATCCCGACAAACACAACATATAGAATTACGAGATAGATGATCTTGATCATGTTAGGCAGCTCACAAGATCCAACAATGAAGCACAATGAGGAGAAGACAACCATCTAGCTACTGCTATGGACCCATAGTCCAGGGGTAGACTACTCACTCATCACACCGGAGGCGACCATGGCGGTGTAGAGTCCTCCAGGGGATGATTCCCCTCTCCGGCAGGGTGCCGGAGGCGATCTCCTAGATCCCCCGAGATGGGATCGGCGGCGATGGCGTCTCCGGAAGGTTTTCCGTATCGTGGCTCTCGCATGCGGGGGTTTCGTCACGGAGGCTATTTGTAGGCGGAAGGGTAGGTCAAGAGGCGGCACGGGGGCCCCACACCACGGGGCCGCGCGACCAAGGGGGCGCGCCGCCTTATGGTGTGGCCCCTCCGTGGCCCCTCTTCGTCCCTCCTTCGGACTTCGGAAGCTTCGTGAGAAAATAGGCCCCCGGGCTTTGATTTCGTCCAATTCCGAGAATATTTCCTTACTAGGATTTCGAAACCAAAAACAGCGAGAAAACAGCAACCGGCACTTCGGCATCTTGTTAATAGGTTAGTTCCGGAAAATGCACGAATATGACATAAAGTGTGCATAAAACATGTAGGTATCATCAATAATATGGCATAGAACATAAGAAATTATCGATACGTCGGAGACGTATCA
>NC_061509.1:200478750-200516422 GCF_022539505.1 Lolium rigidum
CGATGCCTGATACGTCCCCAACGTATCTATAATTTCTTATGTTCCATGCTACTTTTATGATGATACTCACATGTTTTATACACATTATATGTCATATTTATGCATTTTCCGGCACTAACCTATTGACGAGATACCGAAGAGCCAGCTTGTCGTTTTCTGCTTGTTTTTGTTTTCAGAAATCCTAGTAAGGAAATATTCTCGGAATTGGACGAAATCAACGCCCATGGGCCTATTTTTCCACGAAGCTTCCAGAAGACCGGAGGGGAGACGAAGTGGGGCCACGGGGCGCCGCCACACTAGGGCAGCGCGGCCTAGAGGGGGCCCGCGCGGCCCTAGCGTGTGGGGCCCCCGTGACTCTCCCGACTCCGCCCTTCCGCCTACTTAAAGCCTCCGTCGCGAAACCCCCAGTACCGAGAGCCACGATACGGAAAACCTTCCAGAGACGCCGCCGCCGCCAATCCCATCTCGGGGGATTCAGAGATCGCCTCCCGCACCCCGCCGGAGAGGGGAATCATCTCCCGGAGGTCTCTTCATCGCCATGATCGCCTCCGGATCGATGTGTGAGTAGTTCACCCCTGGACTATGGGTCCATAGCAGTAGCTAGATGGTCGTCTTCTCCTCATTGTGCTATCATGTTAGATCTTGTGAGCTGCCTATCATGATCAAGATCGTCTATTTGTAATCCTACATGTTGTGTTTGTTGGGATCCGATGGATATTGAATACTATGTCAAGTTGATTCTCAATCTATCATATATGTTATTTATGTTCTTGCATGCTCTCCGTTGCTAGTAGAGGCTCTGGCCAAGTTGATACTTGTGACTCCAAGAGGGTGTATTTATGCTCGATAGTGGGTTCATGCCTCCATTAAACTGCGGACAGTGATGGAAAGTTCTAAGGTTGTGGATGTGTTGTTGCCACTAGGGATAAAACATCGATGCTTTGTCTAAGGATATTTGTGTTGATTACATTACGCACCATACTTAATGTAATTGTCTCGTTGTTTACAACTTAATACTCGGAGGGGTTCGGATGATAACCCGAAGGTGGACTTTTAGGCATAGATGCATGTCTGGATGGCGGTCTATGTACTTTGTCGTAATGCCCCGATTAAATCTCATAGTACTCATCATGATATATGTATGTGCATTGTTATGCCTTCTTTATTTGTCAATTGCCCAACTCGTAATTTGTTCACCCAACATCTGCTATCTTATGGGAGAGACACCGCTAGTGAACTGTGGACCCCGGTCCTATTCTTTACATCCGAAATACAATCTACTCGCAATTGTTCTTTCATCGTTCTTCGCAAACAAACATCATCATCCACACTATACATCTAATCCATTGTTTACAGCAAGCCGGTGAGATTGACAACCTCGATGTTACGTTGGGGCAAAGTTCTGTGATTGTGTTGTGCAGGTTCCACGTTGGCGCCGGAATCCCTGGTGTTGCGCCGCACTACACTCCTCCGCCATCAACCTTCAACGTGCTTCTTGACTCCTACTGGTTCGATTAAACCTTGGTTTCTTACTGAGGAAACTTGCTATCGTGCGCATCACACCTTCCTCTTGGGGTTCCCAACGGACGTGTCAACTACACGCATCAAGCAAATTTCTGGCGCCTTTGCCGGGGAACTGAAGAAAAGTTACACCACAAAGATTTCTATCTCCCACACCAACTTCACGCCAGCAGCAAATTTCTGGCGCCGTTGCCGGGGAGATCAAGACACGCTGCAAGGGGAGTCTCCACTTCCAATCTCTTTACTTTGTTTTTGTCTTGCTTTACTTTATTTACTACTTTGTTTGCTGCATTATATCAAAACACAAAAAAAATAGTTGCTAGCTTTACTTTATTTACTGTCTTGTTCTCTATATTGAAAACACAAAAAAATTAGTTACTTGCATTTACTTTATTTACCTTTAGTTTATTTCATCATGTTTCCTCCTAAGTACACTCTGAAAAAAATACCGGTATGACAAGGGTCTATAATTGGAAGAGATAATACAGAAGATTTTTTCACTCATGTTAGTACCGCTGAAGATTTTGAAGATAGACACTTGGTAGAACTTGCTCCTACTTATGAAATTGCTGCTGCTTCTTTAGTTCGCATGTTGGAAACTAAATTTGTTAATCTCAATCCTATAATTCAGCATATGTTTCTTACACTCTCTGATATGGAGGAAGGGGAAAAGAAAGATTTTGTTTTATAAACCCTTCTTAAAGAATTTGGTGGTGTAGCAAGAGAGGCTAGAAAGGTCTTTATTAAATACAATATGCTTGGCTCTTATACCAATTTTGTTAGTATCCTTGAAAAGATGGACATGGAGAGAGTAAGGTACACTAATAATATTAATGATGGTGGGGAGATTAAGACAACAATACCTTGTAAGCTCCTAGGAATGAGCGATGCTCTAGAAACTAATTATGGTTGGCTTGTCCACGAAAATTTGTTTGACGAGGATAGCAAACCTAAGAATAATGAAAAGGAGCCTCCGAAACTCACATAGATAAGATAAAATGCATAGTTGAGAAAACTCCCAACACCTATGTTGATGCTTCATCTCTCGATAATACTTGATACACACTTTCTGCGCCTAGGCGAAAGGCGTTAAAGAAAAGCGCTTATAGGAGACAACCCATTATTTTACTTCTGCACTTTATTTTATATTTGAGTCTTGGAAGTTGTTTACTACTGTAGCAACCTCTCCTTATCTTTATTTTATTGCATTGTTGTGCCAAGTAAAGTCTTTGATAGTAAAGCCAATACTAGATTTGGATTACTTGCGCGAGAACAGATTTCTTGCTGTCACGAATTTGAGCAGTAGTCTCTGTAGAAAAATCAAAAAAATCTGCCAATTTACGTGCGTGATCCTCAGATATGTACGCAACTTTCATTCAATTTGGGCATTTTCATCTGAGCAAGTTAAGTGCCCTTGTAAAATTCGTCTTTACGGACTGTTCTGTTTTGACAGATTCTGCCTTTTATTTCGCATTGCCTGTTTTGCTATGTTCGATGGATTTCTTTGTTCCATTAACTTTCAGTAGCTTTGTGCAATGTCCGGAAGTGTTAAGAATGATTATGTCACCTCTGAATATGTGAATTTTTGATTATGCACTAACCCTCTAATGAGTTTGTTTTGAGTTTGGTGTGGAGGAAGTTTTCAAGGATCGGGAGAGGAGGATGATACAATATGATCAAGAAGAGTGAAAAGTCTAAGCTTGGGGATGCCCCCGTGGTTCATCCCTGCATATTTCAAGAAGACTCAAGCGTCTAAGCTTGGGGATGCCCAAGGCATCCCTTCTTCATCGACAACTTATCAGGTTCCTCTAGTGAAACTATATTTTTATTCCGTCACATCTTATGTGCTTCACTTGGAGCGTCTGTTTGTTTTTGTTTTTATTTTCGTTTTGTTTGAATAAGATCGGATCCTAGCATTCTTTGTTTGGGAGAGAGACACGCTCCGCTGTTTCGTATGAACAAATATGTTCTTAGCTTTATCTTTAATGTTCATTGCGAAATTTGAACTATTTCATTCATTGTTATATGGTTGGAAACGGAAAATGCCGCATGTGGTAAATGGTATAATGTCTTGAATAATGTGATACTTGGCAATTGTTGTGCTCATATAGATCTTGTTTAAGCTCTTGCATCATGTACCTTGTACTCATTAATGAAGAACTACATAGAGCATGTTAAAATTTGGTTTGCATGATTGATCTCTAGAGTCTAGATATTTTCTGGTTGAGGTGTTTGAACAACAAGGAGACAATGTAAAGTCTTATAATAGCTACAATATGTTCATATGTAAGCTTTGCTGCACCTTTTATACTTGAGTTTGCTTCAAACAACCTTGCTAGCCTAGCCTTGTATTGAGAGGAATTCTTCTCATGCATCCAAATCCTTGAGCCAAAATCCATGCCATTTGTGTCCACCATACCTACCTACCACATGGTATTTCTCCGCCATTCCAAAGTACATTACTTGAGTGCTACCTTTAAAAATTATATTCTTTACCTTTACAATATATAGCTCATGGGACAAAATAGCTTAAAAACTATCGTGGTGAAGAATATGTACTTATGTGTCTTATTTCTTAATAAGTTGCTTGTTGAGCGGTAACCATGTTTTCTGGGGACGCCATCAACTCTTTTACCTTTGTTGAATATCATGTGAGTTGCTATGCATATTCGTCTTGTCTGAAGTAAGGGCGTTTTTCACAATCAAATGGTTTGAGTATGCATACTGTTAGAGAAGAACATTGGGCCGCTAACTAAAGCCATGATTCATGGTGGAAGTTTCGAGTGTGGACAGCTAATCCTCAATCTCTTATGAGAATATTAACTGTTGTTGAATGCTTATGCATTAAAGAGGAGTCCATTATCTGTTGTCTATGTTGTCCCGGTATGGATGTCTAAGTTGAGAATAATCAAAAGCGAGAAATCCAATGCGAGCTTTCTCCTTAGAACTTTGTACAGGCGGCATAGAGGCACCCCTTTGTGACACTTGGTTGAAACATATGTCATGCAATGATAATCCGTGTTAACCCAAGCTAATTAGGACAAGGTGCGAGCACTATTAGTATACTATGCATGAGGCTTGCAACTTATAAGATGTCTTATACATAACACATATGCTTTATTACTACCGTTGACAAAATTGTTTCTTGTTTTCAAAATGAAAAGCTCTAGCACAAATATAGTAATCAATGCTTCCCTCTGCGAAGGGCCTATCTTTTACTTTATTGTTGAGTCAGCTTGCCTATTCTTTCTATCCCAGAAGCAAACACTTGTATCAACTGTGTGCATTGATTCTTACATGTTTACTTATTGCACTTGTTATATTGATTTATGTTGACAATTATCCATGAGATAAACATGTTGAAGTTGAAAGCAACCGCTGAAACTTATATCTTCCTTTGTGTTGCTTCAACGCCTTTACTTTGAATCTATTGCTTTATGAGTAACTCTTATGCAAGTCTTATTGATGCTTGTCTTGAAAGTATTATTCATGAAAAGTCTTTGCTATATGATTCATTTGTTTACTCATTATCTTCATCATTGCTTCGAATCGCTGCATTCATCTCATATGCTTTACAATAGTATGATCAAGATTATGATAGCATGTCACTTCAGAAATTATCTTTGTTATCGTTTACCTACTCGAGGGCGAGTAGGAACTAAGCTTGGGGATGCTTGATACGTCCCAAACGTATCTATAATTTCTTATATTCCATGCTACTTTTATGATGATACTCACATGTTTTATACACATTATATGTCATATTTATGCATTTTCCGGCACTAACCTATTGACGAGATGCCGAAGAGCCGCTTGTTGTTTTCTCGCTGTTTTTGGTTTCGAAATCCTAGTAAGGAAATATTCTCGGAATTGGACGAAATCAACGCCCAGGGGCCTATTTTTCCACGAAGCTTCCAGAAGACCGGAGGGGAGACGAAGTGGGGCCACGGGGCGCCGCCACACTAGGGCGGCGCGGCCTAGAGGGGGCTCGCGCGGCCCTAGCGTGTGGGGCCCCCGTGACTCTCCCGACTCCGCCCTTCCGCCTACTTAAAGCCTCCGTCGCGAAACCCCCAGTACCGAGAGCCACGATACGGAAAACCTTCCAGAGACGCCACCGCCGCCAATCCCATCTCGGGGGATTCAGGAGATCGCCTCCGGCACCCTGCCGGAGAGGGGAATCATCTCCCGGAGGTCTCTTCATCGCCATGATCGCCTCCGGATCGATGTGTGAGTAGTTCACCCCTGGACTATGGGTCCATAGCAGTGGCTAGATGGTCGTCTTCTCCTCATTGTGCTATCATGTTAGATCTTGTGATCTGCCTATCATGATCAAGATCGTCTATTTGTAATCCTACATGTTGTGTTTGTTGGGATCCGATGGATATTGAATACTATGTCAAGTTGATTATCAATCTATCATATATGTTATTTATGTTCTTGCATGCTCTCCGTTGCTAGTAGAGGCTCCGGCCAAGTTGATACTTGTGACTCCAAGAGGGAGTATTTATGCTCGATAGTGGGTTCATGCCTCCATTAAATTTGGGATAGTGACGGAAAGTTCTAAGGTTGTGGATGTGTTGTTGCCACTAGGGATAAAACATCGATGCTTTGTCTAAGGATATTTGTGTTGATTACATTACGCACCATACTTAATGCAATTGTCTGTTGTTTACAACTTAATACTGGAGGGGGTTCGGATGATAACCTGAAGGTGGACTTTTTAGGCATAGATGCATGCTGGATGGCGGTCTATGTACTTTGTCGTAATGCCCTGATCAAATCTCATAGTACTCATCATGATATATGTATGTGCATTGTTATGCCTTCTTTATTTGTCAATTGCCCAACTGTAATTTGTTCACCCAACATCTGCTATCTTATAGGAGAGACACCGCTAGTGAACTGTGGACCCCGGTCCTATTCTTTACATCTGAAATACGATCTACTGCAATTGTTCTTTACTGTTCTTCGCAAACAAACATCATCATCCACACTATACATCTAATCCTTTGTTTACAGCAAGCCGGTGAGATTGACAACCTCGTCGTTACGTTGGGGCAAAGTTCGTGATTGTGTTGTGCAGGTTCCACGTTGGCGCCGGAATCCCTGGTGTTGCGCCGCACTACACTCCTCCGCCATCAACCTTCAACGTGCTTCTTGACTCCTACTGGTTCGATTAAACCTTGGTTTCTTACTGAGGGAAACTTGCTACTGTGCGCATCACACCTTCCTCTTGGGGTTCCCAACGGACGTGTCAACTACACGCATCAATGCCTTCGCATCGGCTTTTATTTGTTTGGGGCGCCATTCTTTCTTCTGTGGACGAATCTCCGTCTCCAAAGTTTGCTGAATTTTCACGGCCAGATCGGGCCGCGCTTTCCTCAACGTGTGCAGGTATTGCGCCTCGGCTTCCTCCAAGCTACGTAGCCGCTGAACCCTACACTTTTGGGAGTGACTGAGTCCATCAGGGCACCACCTTGGCCGGTGGTATCTATCTTCTTCTTCATATTCTGACTCCTCGAAATCTTCCACTCGAGATGACTCAGCTCGTCTGTTCTGAGATGGGAGAGGCCCTAGACGCCTGAACACTGAAACCTCACCTGTGTCCTCCTTCTGTTGTCTACATTCCGGGCAGTTGTCGATTGTAGGCAATCGGCTCATTCCTGAATCCCAGCAGTGCTTAAAGAAAGGACAATCCCAGTGTCTGTCCATGTCTTCCTGCTCTCTTGACTTCCCCTTAGCGCGGTGCTCATATCCTTCATCGTCTCTATCATACCGACGATATTTTCCGTTGTCTACATCAGACCGACGATATCTTTCGTCATCTATGTCGTACCACCGGCGTCGGTCGTACTGACGCTCATATTTGTTAAGGAGATGCGCGGAGAGCGGTCGTTGATACCGCACGTTTCTCACTTGTTCCTCGGTGATGTACCGTCTGTCATCATATCGGGGCCGGTCGCGTGGGCCGGCCTCCTCCTTTTCCATGCCACGGGAGTGACCGATTTCTTCTTTATCCCTGCCATGGTGGTATACAGACCCTGCCATGTTAACATCGAATGAGAAATCTAGCTGACGCCTCGTGGAGTGATTGTGTTCCACCATGTTGACGCCAGGAAACGGTTGCGTGTCCACTTTCATGGCAAGCCGACCAAGGATCAAACGGCCTTGTTCTATCGCCGTTTGGATCTGCCGACGCAACTCTTTGCAGTCATTGGTGATATGGGTGAACGAGTGATGCCACTTGCAGTACGGTCTCCCGTTCATTTTTTGCAACGTAGGGATTTTATGGCCTTCGGGTAACTTCAGCTGTTTTTCCTTAAGCAATAAATCGAATATCTGCTCAGCTTTGCTTACATCAAAGTCAAACCCTTTTGCAGGCCCTTGTTGTTTCACCCATTTGCAGGACACGGGATCTGCCCCCCGAGCCCATTCAGCCACGGCTACTTCCTGGTCTTCTGCGAGTCCCCAACTTCTTCTGTCTCGACCAGGCCTATCGGGCATTTGAACTTTTCTTGGTACAATTCTGGGTGGCGCTGCTCATACAATGTTAATTTCTGGACCATGTGCGCCAGTGAATTGTATTCCACTTGGAAAGCCAAATCCTTGATCGGCGCTGCGAGGCCCAACGCTGCCAGATCGACTGCTTCTTTCTCAGTTAAACGAGCCGAATAACATCGGTTCTTGACGATCTCGAAACGCTGAATGTATTCCGACACCGTTTCTCCCCGCTTC
Organism: Lolium rigidum; assembly: GCF_022539505.1. Classification (NCBI taxonomy): domain Eukaryota; kingdom Viridiplantae; phylum Streptophyta; class Magnoliopsida; order Poales; family Poaceae; genus Lolium; species Lolium rigidum. The sequence goes on from NC_061509.1 coordinate 200,487,007, forward strand.
TGCCGCACCTGCGCCAGATCGGCAATGCCAACCTCGGTAGCTTCTGAGTGATATTGAACATGAAACTCCTCTTCCAGTTGCTTCCACGTCCGGACTGAATCTGGTGGCAACGAGGTGTACCACCCAAAAGCTGGTCCTGTGAGAGATTGCGCAAAAAACCTTACACGTAACGGGTCTGATGCTGAAATCATGCCCAACTGTGCCAAATATCGGCTCACATGCTCAATTGAGCTAGATCCTTCTGATCCATTGAACTTTGAGAACTCAGGGAGCCGATACTTGGGCGGCAGCGGAATCAAATCATATTCGTTGGGGTACGGCTTGGAATAGCCGACTATTCTCCTCTTTGGCAGGATGCCGAACTGGTCTCTCAAGATTGTACTGATTTGTTCCACGGTATGAGCTGCAGGGGCTGAGCTTTCATGACTCGCTCCGGTGGCATATTTAGCTAGCCACGCTCGTTTATCGGCGTCCGCTCCGAAATCCCTCCTGCTGCAATCCGGTTCGTGCGCGCCAAGTTATTGCGATCGGCACGTATGTGCACACGTATCCATGTGGGATTTCTTTAGGCGGCTCATACAGGAATTGGCAATCGCCGGGATCGCCTCCAATCTTGTAGACGACGTATGCCGGTGAACCCCGTGGCTCCGGAGCCGCAAGCGTGAATGGCAGCTGCGGTCCGGTCCGGAACGGTATTTCTCCCTGGTGAGTCCCTAGGGCAGGCCCCGACGGAGAGTACCGATGCTTCATGATTTCCTGAACCACGCGAACCGCAATGCGCTCGAAAGCGTTCACCGGGCTCTCGGAATGACGGTGTAGAGAATGAGCCACCATGTAATTAACTTCCGGCGCGAGCTGCAGTGCGTTCCTCTGAAGGGATAGACATATCTACTTCATCGAGAACGCCTTCGGGTGAGAACCCTTCCACCTAATGCCATGTTTACGGGTCCTCTCGAAAGAGCCGATGAGATCGGCTTCGAAGACAGCTTTAATATCATCATATTTCTTCTTGTGCTCCTCAGGCAGATCTTCGTACGTGATTGGTCCGTCCGCCATCTCAGCTGCGGATGTTGACGCAGCTTGCTCGTAGAAGGTCCCACCGGGCGTGCCGGAATGTGTTGCCTGCCAAAACCCACCGGCGAGCAGCGACGAGCAACACGAAGAGCCGGGAGGCTCCCGGAACTCGCTGGTGGGCTCCGGTCCCTCGGGCGACGGCCCGCAAAATCCGGCACACGTCCCGGCTATTGCGAGGGCGTGCCACCTGACCTATACCTAGTCGGGAAGGTGATGGATTGCTTCAATTAGTTTCTGCATGGCAGACACGTAAACATTAAATCCGAGCCTCGATCGGCTCTCAGGTTACCCTGTGAATCGGCTCAAAGAGCCGATTGACCCATGGTTCGTATTGGATCTACGATAACATGGGGATCCTGCTTTATCAATACCAAGTTAAATCAATCTACGACAGTCTAGGGCTTTCACCGCATGATTGGAACATCCTACGCGTAGTTGAGCCTGGCAGATACGAAAGATAACAGAAAACTAGTCCTAGAAGAGGCCTAAAAACCAACACAGAGTCGATTCCCGGAACAACCCCTCTTGGATCGGCAAACCATACCTTACGTACTACTGGATCGTTCAACCCGTTTGCAGGGCCTAACCATGCGGATATCAAACTAATCCTTGGAGAACAAGGAACAACCATAACAGATCAGATCTACTAAATAAAGACCAAGCAAGATGCTGCCCTTACACCTAAGATAGGTGCAAAGGCAGCTAGATATTTAGGGGCAGCATAACTAAGCAAACATATCAGAAAAGTATCGATGTTAGCCCCAAAACATCTATGATAACGGTATTACTCGCCATCAACAAGGCTTCAGTACGAGCAACACAAAACAACGAATAAACTGATACTGCCCAGATCGCAAGATGCGATCTGGGCAGCATGACGCTTACCCGGAAGAAACCCTCAAAACAAGGGGTGGCGATGCGCCTAGATTGTGTTTGTTGTGGACGTGATCGTCCTCCTTTCTCAATAACCCTAGGTACATATTTATAGTCCGTAGACTTTCTATCTTTGGAATAAACCTAACTGTGTACGAACCAAACTCTATCTCTTAATTCTAAACTGAAACGTGATCTACCATAATGTACAGATATACGGGCAATCTAGCCCAAACTCTCACACGAGGCCGATTCAGAAACACTTTATGTGCATATCCTCTAAGCCCATCTCAATCACGGCCCATCTCCTAATTTGGCTAAAATCCGGCGATAACAGAGGTGTCATACGAAACAACGCAATACAAGAATACAATGGCCTAAGTGACTGACAAGGAATATGGTAGGAATGCACGTCTGGAACAAAATAAAGTGTTATTGTGTTCGTCGTTGGCATTCTACCTAGCCCTTCAGATTTATAATAAAGAACTTTATAATTGTTGTTTTGTTCTGGTTAAATGAAAACAATGAGTTGTTCAAATTATAACAACATTCCATGTACGATGGATAAGTTATTATAAATCTTTATGGTGAAGCACACATACATAACACTGACGCTAAAATGCCATAAGGCAAATGATGTGAATTCCACTCATTAGTGGAACCGTCATTTAGGTAATGTTAGAAAGGAACGCATGAAGGAACTCCATGCAAATGGATTTTTGGAGTTATATGATTTTTTAATCGTTTGGCACTTGCAAATCTCTTCTAAAGAGAATGACTGAAATACCGTTCATAGGCTAAGAGTTGAACGGGCAACTAACTTAGTGGAAACATACATGATGATGTATGTGGTTCACTGGGCATAGTTGTGTGCGGGAGATTCTTCTACTTCATGAAAACTTCCAACAATGAATTGAGTATATATATGTGGATATATTTATTCGATAAGGAAGAAGTTTGAAACATCTGAATAGATTCAAATAAATTTCAGCATGAAGTGGAAATCATCGTAATAGAAAAGTCAAATATCTATGATTGGATCATGGTGGAAATATTTGAATTACGAGTTTTATCAAACATCTAAGAGAGTTATGAAATAGTTCTACAACTCACGTTTCTTGGAGTATCATAATGATGATGGAGTATCCGAGAGACGTATCCAAACCTTGTTGGATTAATGATGAGATAAAATAAAATGACGCCATTATATTTTTGTTGATTATGCTTTAGAGACTACCGTTTTTACACTAAATAGACCGCCATCATAATCCGTTGAAATGACACCATATGAGTTATGGCATGGGTATAAACCCTAATAGTCCTTTCTTAAATTTTGGTATGCGTAGCATAAGTAAATGAGTTTACAACCAAAATCGGATGAATGTCTTTGTTGGTTATCCCAGAGAATTGATTGGGAATTCTTTCCACTATGAAGTCAAAGACAAAAGTGTTTGTCAATGTTTCTTACTTATTTCCAAGAAATTGTTTTCTAGTGAAGTATATGAGTGGGAGGACAATGGAACTTGATAAGGTTTATGAACCTGAGCATGATGATCAGAGAAGCGCAGCATCGGAAATGGTTCCGGAAGCGGCCACGACGATCATGGCTCCCATGTCTACAAAGTGTTATAGTCATGGATATCAAAGTACCTATTGAACCTTGTAGATGTGGTTTACTTTGTGATCAAATAAATGATTTGTGGACAAAGGATTATTTTTGAACAATGATAAACCAACTACATACAAAGAAGTTATGATGGGCCTTGACTCCGTTAAAATGGCTATGCACCATGAAATCCAAGATAGGTGAATACTTTTTGAAAGTAAATGGATCTATAAAATTGATGGACTTGGATGGAATATCCTTGTGTTATCACCAGGATTTGACCGAGTCAGAGGTGGGCCGCAATCAAGGTGGGCTTAAGGAAATATACATGGAGAATTATGTGAATCGGCCTGTTATGCTAAGTTGGGCTTCATCGCCCTTGTATCTGTAAAATATTAGATTGCATCTTAGTTTAGAAAGTAGAATCTTACCCATGCACGGTTTGATGCACGCCCACATTAGAAAGTCCCTCGGACTATAAATATGTATCTAGGGTTTATGGAATAAACAACAACTCACGTTCAACCCAAAACAAACCAATCTCGGCGCATCGCCAACTCCTTCGTCTCGAGGGTTTCTATCGGGTAAGCGACATGCTGCCTAGATCGCATCTTGCGATCTAGGCGGCACAAGCCCACGTTGTTCATGCGTTGCTCATGCTTGAAGCGCTTTTGATGGCGAGCAACGTAGTTATCATAGATGTGTTAGGGTTAGCATTTGTTCTTCGTTTAAGCATGCTTACGTAGTGCAACCCTTGCATATCTAGCCGCCCTCACACCTATCTCAGGTGTGGGGGCGGCACCTCGCTTGATCATTATTTAGTAGATCTGATCCGTTACGATTGCTCCTTGTTCTACAAGGATTAGTTTAATATCTGCAATAGTTAGGCCTTACAAAGGGGGGGAGGATCCGAGTGGCACGTAGGGTGGCGTTCGCAAGTCCTAAACCGGATGTTCCGAGGATCAACTTCATGTTGGTTTTTAGGCCTTGTTTAGGATCGGCTTACGAGCACCGTGCGTGGCCGCGAGGCCCAACTCTGGAGTAGGATGATCCGATTATGCGGTGAAAACCCTAAATCGTCGTAGATCTCATTAGCTTTATCTTGATCAAGCAGGACCACCAAGTATTCGTGCATCCCGTACGAATCATGGGTGGATCGGCTCTTTGAGCCGATTCACGGGATAACCCGAGAGCCGATCGAGGCTCGTATTTAATGTTTACATGTATGCCCTGCAGAAACTAAGCGAGGCATCCCCATCACCTTCACGACCGGGTATAGGTCGGGTGGCACGCCCTTGCACTTCGCATCGCCGCGTGTGACCGAGAAGAGCATTGCGGGCCGTCGCTCGGAGGGGTCTCAGCCAGCCGCAGCTCTAGGCTCTTCCCGGCTCTACGGTGTTGACAAGGCCGCTGCCCGCCGGTGGGTTTTGGCGAGTCAACACATAGATCGCATCTTGCGATCTAGGCAGCACAAGCCCCACGTTGTTCATGCGTTGCACGTACTTGAAGCGCTTTTGATGGCGAGCAACGTAGTTATCATAGATGTGTTAGGGTTAGCATTGTTCTTCGTTTAAGCATGCTTACGTAGTGCAACCCTTGCATATCTAGCCGCCCTCACACCTATCTCGGGTGTGGGGGCGGCACCCGCTTGATCATTATTTAGTAGATCTGATCCGTTACGATTGCTCCTTGTTCTACAAGGATTAGTTTAATATCCGCAATAGTTAGGCCTTACAAAGGGGGAGGATCCGAGTGGCACGTAGGGTGGCGTTCGCAAGTCCTAAACCGGATGTTCCGAGGATCAACTTCATGTTGGTTTTTAGGCCTTGTTTAGGATCGGCTTACGAGCACCGTGCGTGGCCGCGAGGCCCAACCTCGGAGTAGGATGATCCGATTATGCGGTGAAAACCTCATTAGCTTTATCTTGATCAAGCGGGACCACCAAGTATTCGTGCACCCCGTACGAATCATGGGTGGATCGGCTCTTTGAGCCGATTCACAGGATAACCCGAGAGCCGATCGAGGCTCGTATTTAATGTTTACATGTATGCCCTGCAGAAACTAAGCGAGGCATCCTCATCACCTTCCCGACCGGGTATAGGTCGGTGGCACGCCCTTGCACTTCGCATCGCCGCGTGTGACCCAGAAGAGCATTGCGGGCCGTCGCTCGGAGGGGTCTCAGCCAGCCGCAGCTCTAGGCTCTTCGCGGCTCTACGGTGTTGACAAGGCCGCTGCCCGCCGGTGGGTTTTGGCAGTCAACACATTCTGGCACGCCCGGTGGGACAATCGTCTACATCAACCACATCGCCATCTACATCTGAGATGGCGGGCGGCACTCCAGTCACGTGCGATGAGATCAAAGCCATCCTCGAAGCCGAACTCATCGGCTCTTCCCACCGAACCCACTCCCATGGCATCAGGTGGAGGGGTTCCACGCCTGAAGGCGCACTCGATGGGATAGATATCTCCACCCCGTCAGAGGAGCGCACCAGGTCGCTGAAGCATGGGGATCTGCCCAAGGAGCTCAGAAGGAAACATGACGGGATCAAGGCAACCCTTGGAGCCGAACTCATCGGCTCCTCTGAGAAGACCAGGCCGCACAATATCAAGCTCGGTAGAGACCCACGGCCGGGGCCCGGTGTCGACACGGTGGATCTCAGCCACTCCATAGGTCAGCCAAAGTTTTCCTTTGGTGCCAATATGGCAGGGTCTGCAAGCCGCCATGACAAAGAGAAAACAGAAAGGAGCCACTCCCGTGGCAAGGATGAAGAGGGGGCCGATCCGCGCGACCAACCCCAAGATGAGGACAGGCGGTACCTAGCAAGGGAGGGGATAAGAAGCATGCGGTATCAACGCCCACTCTCCGAGCACCTCCTCAACAAATACGAGCAACACCACGACCGACGTCGGCGCTACGACGTAGATGATGAAAGGAATTTTCGGTCTGATGCCGAGGTCAGAAGGTACCACCAACATGGTAGAAGCAACGACGGGTACGATCGTCGCGCCGAAGGAAGGCCAAGGGGGCAGGGTGACATGGATAGGCACTGGGACTGCCCGTTCTTCAAACATTGCTGGGACTTAGGAATGAGCCGATTGCCAACAATCGAGGACTGCCCAGAATGCAAACAAAGGAAGAAGGGTGCCGCTAACGTGTCTGTGTTCAGCCGTCTAGGGCCTTTCTCGCCTCGGAACAAGCATGCTGAGTCCGCTCAGGTTCAACCCAAAACAAGAATGTTTCGGAACAAGCATGCTGATGCCGCTTACCTGATAGTCACCTACGAGGAGCTGCCTGACGAGCTCAAGAAGCAATACAACGAGATCAAGGCCACCCTCGAAGCCGACCTCATCGGCTCTTTTCAGAGAACCCGTTCCCATGGCATCAGATGGAAGGGATTCTCACCGCAAGGGGCACTCGATGGGATAGACCTCTCTGCCCCGTCGGAGGAACGCACCAGGGGACTGCGGCGGGAGATCAACTACTTGGTGGCTCACTCGCTACATCGCCACTCGAAAACTTGGTCAACGTGTTGGAGCGTGTCGCTCTGCGCGTAATCCAGGAGATCATGAGCCACCAGTACTCGCCGTCAGGACCAGCTCTCGGGACTCATCAAGGAGAGTTGCCATTCCGGTCCCGTCCACCGCTGCCATATGCGTTGGCAGCACCTGCTGAAGTGCCGACTACACCGGCATTCGTCGTCTACAAGATTGGTGGTGACCCTAGTGACTACCGGTTCTTGGTCGAGGCGCCTAAGGAGATCCCTCAAGGATACGCGTGCACGTATGTGCCGGATTGTGGTAACTCGGGCACTCACAAACCAGGCCACAACATCGGGGACTCCGGCGAAGACAGGAGGAACGTCGGCAACGCAGCTTGAGAAGCGGACGTGGCTAACTAAGTACGCCACACCGACGAAACTCCCGAGCCCAGCTCCCGCAGGTTGGCTCGGAGCTGGAAAAGCAAACATGGCTGGCTAAGTACGCCACCCCGGCGAATCTTCGAGTGCAACTCCTACAGCCCGGCACGACGGATCGGATCGGTACCATACCGAGAGACCAGTTCGGCATGGTGCCGAAAAGAAGGGCGATCGGCTATTCCAAGCCGTACCCCGACGATTACGAGATGATCCCGCTGCCACCTAAATATCGGCTCCCTGACTTCTCCAAATTCAGTGGATCAGATGGCTCCAGCTCCATCGAGCACGTCGGCCGATATTTGGCTCAACTAGGACCGGCTTTAGTGTCGGATCAGCTACGCGTGAGGCTCTTTTCACAGTCCCTCACGGGATCGGCTTTTGGATGGTACACCTCTTTGCCGGCAAACTCCATCCGAGTCTTGGAAGCAATTGGAAGAACAGTTCCATATGCGGTACCATTCGAAGCTTCCGAGTCTAGCATTGCCGATCTAGCACAACTACGTCGAAGCGCGGGGAAACGGTGACAGAGTACATCCAGCGCTTCGAGGAATCTTAGGAACCGATGTTATTCGGTTCGTATAACCGAAAAGGAAGCAAGTCGAGTTGGCGATAGCAGGCCTTGCAACACAGCTCAAGGACATGGCCTCCCAAGCAGATTATCCCTCACCGGCGCACATGGTTCGAAACTATCGGCATATGAACAGCGCCACCCGGACCTGTACCAAGACAAGTTCAAGCGTGCAGTAGTCATGGTCGATACAGAGGAAGATGAAGTGCCTGCGGGAGACCAAGAAGTAGCAGTGGCTGAGTGGACTCGGGGAGGAACCCCCGTGTCCTGCAAATGGGTAAAGCCACCAGGGCCGCCCAGGGGATTTGATTTTGACGTGACCAAGACTGAACAAATCTTCGACCTCCTGCTCAAGGAGAAACAGTTGACGATTCCTGAAGGTCTCAAGTTCCCCACGGCGAAAGAGCTAAACGGAAAGCCGTACTCGCAAATTCCACATCTCGCTCTCCCATGCCACCAACGACTGCAGGGTGTGGCGTCAGCACATCCAAGCGGCGATAGAGAAGGGGCGTCTAATTTTCAACCAGTACGCCATGAAGGTGGACACCCAACCCTTCCCCGCCGTTAACATGGTGGAAGTCACCTACCCCGAGGGTTGCCGGCCCGGGTCCCTCGTTCCAGCATCAACATGGTAGGACCTGGGAACCACTCTGGCAAAGATGGAGATGAGGGCAGCTGCTCTCATAGCAAGGATACGGAGGAGGCCGCTCCACGCGATCGGCTCCGTCATGATGGCAAGCGCTACGTCACAGAGGGAGAGGTGAAGAACATAAGATATCAACGGCCTCTCTCGATCACCTCCTCAACAAATATGTGAGTCGGTATGACCAACGCCGACGGTCCAATTATGATGATAGAGGAGATCGTCCGGCTAGAGAAGCCGGAAGACATCGTCGGCAGGATCGCGATGAGGAGGAGCACGAGCGCCGTGCCACGGAAACATCAAGGGAGCAAGATGACAACGCCGGACACCGGGACTGCCCCTTCTTCGTACACTCGCTGGGATTCGGGAATGAGCCGATTGCCCACAATCGGCAATTGCCCGAATGCAACAAGAAGAAGAAGGAGGCAGCCAACGTGTCCGTGTTCGAGCGCCTAGGGCCTCTCCCGCCACAAAGCAAACGCGCCGAGTCACCTCGTTGGGCAGATCTTGAGGATTCGGAAGACGAGGGAGAAGTAGAAGAAGACAGGTACCACCGGCCAAGGTGGTGCCCCGACGGACTCAGCCGTTCCCAAAAGCGCAGGGTTCAGCGATTGCGCGGCTCGGAGGAAGCCGAAAGGTTATACCTGCATACGCTAAGGAAGGCACGACCTGATCTCGGCTGCAAAGGTTCAGCGAACCCTGGATGAAGAGGGTCGTCCACGGAAAATGGAGTGGCGCCCCAAACAAAGGAAAGCCGATGATGAGACATCGGTCGGCACAAACATGGTACTCGTCTTGCCGACGCAGCTTAGTGCTCCACGACTCTACGGTGCACTCAAGGTGGACGACGAGCAAGCGCATCAAGTCGGAGGTTGGGTTGGTTTTATCCAGCCGACCAAGTAACAAGATTAAACCAATGAGCAAACCAGGCGAGGCTGATCCTTGTGATCGGCCCCAAAAAGTTTATGAAGGGACATTACGGGACCTTCAGTCAGCTCTCCAATGGATATGGAGGCCGATTCCAGCAATCGGCCAAAATTACCTTCATCACATGTTCTGCTTGCGTTCAACACCGATCTACTGAGCAGTGGCCACGTCGGCAGACGAGAGTCAGCATGGATTTTTGCGAAGCCGACGTGCAAGTGCAGTGCCCTGGCTATCCATACAAGCCGATATCTGCAGTCATCCAGCAGGTATCGGCTCGGGGGGCATATAATCAGATGAACATGTGCAGATAAAACATGTGTGAACATGCGTGCAGAGAGACATTGGGGCCGATTAAGAAAAATCGGCCAAATAAAAAAAAGAACATCTTTGGAACAGCCGATGCAAGGGCATCGACTTCAGAATCAAGAAGCAGCCGATGCGTAGCCATCGACTCTAGTTGTGCGATGTTTATCAAGTCTCCACCAAATCCAGGATTTCCAATCTGTGGGGCTAGTTCAGCTGAAACGGAAGATTATCGGCTGTCAGAGGAAGAAAAAGGATCGGCTGTGGCGCATTTTCTCTGACATTCTCGCCTCGAGTAAGGCTCGGGGGGCAACAGGCCTAGTGGATACTCTGTTTAAAGAGCCGATGGAGATACCATCGGCCGATCCTTCACTGCGACCTTCCTCACAATGATGAGTGCTGAAAAAGATTTTTGGGTTTGTTTGGAAAAGTTCAAAGGTTTTCCTGGAAGATTACGCATTTTCCACCAGATTTAGAAAATCATCAGTTGAAGAAGGGAAGGGTGAATTTCAAAGGACCGATGCGGTACGATCGGCTCATTACGCAAAGGGGACGAATCGGCAAGGTCAGTAGAAGAGGGAATCGGCTTAATTAAACTCAGAAGAAATCGGCAAAATCAAATTGGGGAAAAGTTCTTCATTGATTGGATGAGGTTTCTTACATAAAGAGCTAATTCCTCTCAAAAGGGAAATACTAGGGGATCCATTGCCCCATCTACTACTACTGGCCCTATTCTAGGGGTCCTATCTATGGGCCATCACTGCCCTCGTCGTCGCCGTCGTCGCGTCCCTTTATGATAATCCTGCAGATCAGATCCAATCAGTTATTTAGTAGATCTGATAGAAACCCTCGAGACGAAGGAGTTGGCGATGCGCCGAGATTGGTTTGTTTTGGGTTGAACGTGAGTTGTTGTTTATTCCATAAACCCTAGATACATATTTATAGTCCAGGGGACTTTCTAATGTGGGCGTGCATCAAACCGTGCACGGGTAAGATTCTACTTTCTAAACTAAGATGCAATCTAATATAAAAAGATACACGGGTAAACTAGCCCAAATTCTCCATATAAGGCCGCTTCAGAAATCTTCCACGTGTAATCTTCCAAGCCCATCTCTCTCGCGGCCCACCTCCTGATTTGACCAAAATCCGGTGATAACACATGCCCCCCTGGTTTTGGCAATGATAATTCCAAAACCACTCGTTTTTCCTTCGAAGGGTCATGTCGTGGCGAGAGCGAGCCGTTACAAGCATCCGTCATCATTATGCCCTGTCTTCTCAGCTTCTCTACAAATTCTGACAGCTTTCGCGTCGATTCCTTGGAAGCTGTAATGGCATTAAACCTTCACCAGATTTCTCATTATTTAACCGTGCCGACTGGTTAGCTCTCTTTATCCTCTATTCCATCCCAGCCATCGGCACCAAAAAACCCTCTCCTCCTGTAGCAATGTCTTCCTCTTCCTCTTACTTCTCAAACCTCTTCCCCCAATCTTCGCCGAAGAAGAAGAACGAGGACAGCCTTCACCCCGCAGTGAATCCCTTCTCCTCCGACAAGGAGGAGAAAGAAGGAGAAGCAGCCGAAGGCCAAGGCCTCCCCTCCGCCAAGCTCCCGCCGAAGAAGCGCTCCCGCATGTGGGCGGACAGCGAGGACGAAGATGATGACGAAGAGGAAGAGGAGGAGGATGACTCCTCCTCCTCCATCGGGTATCCGCCGACCAAGCGCTTCCGCTCCCGGGCGGACAGCGAGGATGATGATGATGACGAGGAGGAAGAGGCTCCGGCCAAGGGCTGGGGCAGCGGCGACGAGGAGCTCCCCGGGAGTAGCGCCGACGACGTCGACGGCGGCGATGACGAGGACGAGCGACGACTAGTAGTACAGGACTAGTAGTAGCGAGTGCACTAGGCACCAGATCCCTCTTTTGAGAGCCATCGACTCTTTCTTGTAAAGCCGCTCCTTGGAATTAATGAAATTGTTCTTTCCATTCATCCTTTAATTACTCCAATTTCATTCCTTCCGCTTGTCATGCTAAGACCGATAGCAACGCGTCGGACTTCTTTCCTTTTGGACGCCGATGAAACCGGATTCTAATTAGCTCGTAGGCTAAGAACTTCTCAATTTTTAGGCTGCGATTGGATATCTGACCAAAATTCTTCGCAATCCCTTAGCCGACAACAACTCATCGGCTATTTTGAGAATCCGAGTCCCTTTCCTTTTCTTGCAGCACCAGCACAGGTCCAAGCCCTGTACTAGACGACGGCTTTTCCTTCCCAGTTCCTCCCCGAGACGATCATGATGCAGCCGCAGCCAGAGGTGACTCTAATCGGCTCTTAAAAAACAGGTCATGTTGCCCCCGAGTCTCGGCCAAGGCACGACGAGAGACGAGGATACGCAAATTAGCTGTATGGACCTGGGCTTGATCATATCTGAAGGAGCTTCTTATGCAGAGCCAGCCGATCTGAACATAAATCGGCTTCCCAAAGCAGAGAGCCTTCAAGGTGAGCTGCCCCCCGAGCTTCTTCAGTTCTTGCTGGCTAGATCGGCTCCTTTCCTTTGGTGAATCTAATGCAATCCATCCTTGACCTGATCTGCACGTCCAGATCGCTCTTGGCCTCGTGTTCCATTGACCCTCTGATCGTAACAGTTACTCCTCTTGAGTCGATGGCCATGCATCGGCTTTCATATCCTTAAGTCGATGTCTGCTGCATCGGCTGTTCCAAAAATGTTTTTTTTATTTGGCCGATTTTTCTTAATCGGCCCCCAATGTTTCATTGCACGTATGTTCTCACATGTTTATCCGCACTGTTCATCCGATTATATGCCCCCGAGCCGATATCCGCCGGACGACCTGCAGATATCGGCTTGTATGGTTAGTCAGGGCACTGCACTTGCACGTCGGCTTCGCAAAAATCCATGCTGACTCTCGTCTGCCGACGTGGCCACTGCTCGGTAGATCGGTGTTGAACGCAAGCAGAACATGTCATGAAGGTAATTTTGGCCGATTGCCGGAATCGGCCTCCATATCCATTTGAGCGTTGTCTGAAGGTTCCGTAGCGTTCCTTCATAATTTTTTGGGGCCGATCACAAGGATCAACCTCGCCTGGTTTGCTCATTGGTTTAATCTTGTTACTTGGTCAGGCTGGATAAAACCAACCCAACTTCTGACTTGATGCGCTTGCTGTCGTCCACCTTGAGTGCACCGTAGAGTCGTGGAGCACTAAGCTCTGTCGGCAAGACGAGTACCATGTTTGTGCCAGCCGATGTTTCATCATCGGCTTTCCTTTGTTTGGGGCGCCACTCCATTTTCCGTGGACGACCCTCTTCATCCGGGGTTCGCTGAACCTTTGCAGCCGAGATCAGGTCGTGCCTTCCTTAGCGTATGCAGGTATAACCTTTCGGCTTCCTCCGAGCCGCGCAATCGCTGAACCCTGCGCTTTGGGAACGGCTGAGTCCGTCGGGGCACCACCTTGGCCGGTGGTACTGTCTTCTTCTACTTCTCCCTCGTCTTCGAATCCTCAAGATCCGCCCAACGAGGTGACTCGGCCGCGTTTGCTTTGTGGCGGGAGAGGCCCTAGGCGCTCGAACACGGACACGTTGGCTGCCTCCTTCTTCTTCTTGTTGCATTACGGGCAATTGCCGATTGTGGGCAATCGGCTCATTCCTGAATCCCAGCAGTGTCTGAAGAAGGGGCAGTCCCAGTGTCTGGCGTTGTCATCTTGCTCCCTTGATGTTTCCGTGGCACAGCGCTCGTGCTCCTCCTCATCTACGACGATTTAGGGTTTTCACCGCATAATCGGATCATCCTACTCCAGGTTGGGCCTCGCGGCCACGCACGGTGCTCGTAAGGCGATCCTAAACAAGGCCTAAAAACCAACATGAAGTTGATCCTCGGAACATCCGGTTTAGGACTTGCGAACGCCACCCTACGTGCCACTGGATCCTCCCCCCCTTTGTAAGGCCTAATATGGATCGGCCTTTTATACCAAGTTGGGCTTAATTGCCCGTGTATCTGTAACATATTAGATCGCATCTTAGTTTAGAGATAGAATCTTACTCGTGCACGGTTTAGTGCACGCCCACATTAGAAAGTCCGCTGGACTATAAATATGTATCTAGGGTTTATGGAATAAACAACAACTCACGTTCAACCCAAAACAAACCAATCTCGGCGCATCGCCAACTCCTTCGTCTCGAGGGTTTCTATCAGGTAGCGACATGCTGCCTAGATCGCATCTTGCGATCTAGGCAGCACAAGCCTCACGTTGTTCATGCGTTGCTCGTATCGAAGCGCTTTTGATGGCGAGCAACGTAGTTATCATAGATGTGTTAGGGTTAGCATTTGTTCTTCGTTTAAGCATGCTTACGTAGTGCAACCCTTGCATATCTAGCCGCCCTCACACCTATCTCAGGTGTGGGGCGGCACCTCGCTTGATCATTATTTAGTAGATCTGATCCGTTACGATTGCTCCTTGTTCTACAAGGATTAGTTTAATATCTCGCAATAGTTAGGCCTTACAAAGGGGGGAGGATCCGAGTGGCACGTAGGGTGGCGTTCGCAAGTCCTAAACCGGATGTTCCGAGGATCAACTTCATGTTGGTTTTTAGGCCTTGTTTAGGATCGGCTTACGAGCACCGTGCGTGGCCGCGAGGCCCAACCTGGAGTAGGATGATCCGATTATGCGGTGAAAACCCTAAATCGTCGTAGATCTCATTAGCTTTATCTTGATCAAGCAGGACCACCAAGTATTCGTGCACCCCGTACGAATCATGGGTGGATCGGCTCTTTGAGCCGATTCACGGGATAACCTCGAGAGCCGATCGAGGCTCGTATTTAATGTTTACATGTATGCCCTGCAGGAAACTAAGCGAGGCATCCCCATCACCTTCCCGACCGGGTATAGGTCAGGTGGCACGCCCTTGCACTTCGCATCGCCGCGTGTGACCAGAAGAGCATTGCGGGCCGTCGCTCGGAGGGGTCTCAGCCAGCCGCAGCTCTAGGCTCTTCCCGGCTCTACGGTGTTGACAAGGCCGCTGCCCGCCGGTGGGTTTTGGCAGTCAACACATAGATCGCATCTTGCGATCTAGGCAGCACAAGCCCCACGTTGTTCATGCGTTGCACGTACTGAAGCGCTTTTGATGGCGAGCAACGTAGTTATCATAGATGTGTTAGGGTTAGCATTGTTCTTCGTTTAAGCATGCTTACGTAGTGCAACCCTTGCATATCTAGCCGCCCTCACACCTATCTCGGGTGTGGGGGCGGCACCCGCTTGATCATTATTTAGTAGATCTGATCCGTTACGATTGCTCCTTGTTCTACAAGGATTAGTTTAATATCTGCAATAGTTAGGCCTTACAAAGGGGGAGGATCCGATGGCACGTAGGGTGGCGTTCGCAAGTCCTAAACCGGATGTTCCGAGGATCAACTTCATGTTGGTTTTTAGGCCTTGTTTAGGATCGGCTTACGAGCACCGTGCGTGGCCGCGAGGCCCAACCCGGAGTAGGATGATCCGATTATGCGGTGAAAACCCTAAATCGTCGTAGATCTCATTAGCTTTATCTTGATCAAGCAGGACCACCAAGTATTCGTGCACCCCGTACGAATCATGGGTGGATCGGCTCTTTGAGCCGATTCACGGGATAACCCGAGAGCCGATCGAGGCTCGTATTTAATGTTTACATGTATGCCCTGCAGGAAACTAAGCGAGGCATCCCCATCACCTTCCCGACCAGGTATAGGTCGGGTGGCACGCCCTTGCACTTCGCATCGCCGCGTGTGACCGGAAGAGCATTGCGGGCCGTCGCTCGGAGGGGTCTCGGCCAGCCGCAGCTCTAGGCTCTTCCGGCTCTACGGTGTTGACAAGGCCGCTGCCCGCCGGTGGGTTTTGGCGGTCAACACATAGATCGCATCTTGCGATCTAGGCAGCACAAGCCCCACGTTGTTCATGCGTTGCACGTCTTGAAGCGCTTTTGATGGCGAGCAACGTAGTTATCATAGATGTGTTAGGGTTAGCATTGTTCTTCGTTTAAGCATGCTTACGTAGTGCAACCCTTGCATATCTAGCCGCCCTCACACCTATCTCGGGTGTGGGGGCGGCACCCGCTTGATCATTATTTAGTAGATCTGATCCGTTACGATTGCTCCTTGTTCTACAAGGATTAGTTTAATATCCGCAATAGTTAGGCCTTACAAAGGGGGAGGATCCGAGTGGCACGTAGGGTGGCGTTCGCAAGTCCTAAACCGGATGTTCCGAGGATCAACTTCATGTTGGTTTTTAGGCCTTGTTTAGGATCGGCTTACGAGCACCGTGCGTGGCCGCGAGGCCCAACTCGGAGTAGGATGATCCGATTATGCGGTGAAAACCCTAAATCGTCGTAGATCTCATTAGCTTTATCTTGATCAAGCGGGGCCACCAAGTATTCGTGCACCCCGTACGAATCATGGGTGGATCGGCTCTTTGAGCCGATTCACGGGATAACCCGAGAGCCGATCGAGGCTCGTATTTAATGTTTACATGTATGCCCTGCGAGAAACTAAGCGAGGCATCCTCATCACCTTCCCGACCGGGTATAGGTCAGGTGGCACTCCCTTGCACTTCGCATCTCCGCGTGTGACCAGAAGAGCATTGCGGGCCGTCGCTCGGAGGGGTCTCAGCCAGCCGCAGCTCTAGGCTCTTCCCGGCTCTACGGTGTTGACAAGGCCGCTGCCCGCCGGTGGGTTTTGGCAGTCAACACATTCTCACGCTAGCAGTGCTTACACGCATAACAATGTCGCTTACCTGTTAAAGTCACGCTCGGAGATTGCTCCTTGTTCCATAACCGGATGTTCCGAGGATCAACTTCATGTTGGTTTTTAGGCCTTGTTTAGGATCGGCTTACGAGCACCGTGCTCTTCCCGGCTCTACGTTTCCGCCGATTCACTATATCACCAGGATTTGACCGAGTCAGAGGTGGGCCGCAATCAAGGTGGGCTTAAGGAAATATACATGGATATACTTGATCATGGGTTGACTATGGATATCACTAGAACAACTCACGTTCAACCCAAAACAAACCAATCTCGGCGCATCGCCAACTCCTTCGTCTCGAGGGTTTCTATCAGGTAAGCGACATGCTGCCTAGATCGCATCTTGCGATCTAGGCAGCACAAGCCCCACGTTGTTCATGCGTTGCTCGTACTGAAGCGCTTTTGATGGCGAGCAACGTAGTTATCATAGATGTGTTAGGGTTAGCATTTGTTCTTCGTTTAAGCATGCTTACGTAGTGCAACCCTTGCATATCTAGCCGCCCTCACACCTATCTCAGGTGTGGGGGCGGCACCTCGCTTGATCATTATTTAGTAGATCTGATCCGTTACGATTGCTCCTTGTTCTACAAGGATTAGTTTAATATCTGCAATAGTTAGGCCTTACAAAGGGGGAGGATCCGGTGGCACGTAGGGTGGCGTTCGCAAGTCCTAAACCGGATGTTCCGAGGATCAACTTCATGTTGGTTTTTAGGCCTTGTTTAGGATCGGCTTACGAGCACCGTGCATGGCCGCGAGGCCCAACCTGGAGTAGGATGATCCGATTATGCGGTGAAAACCCTAAATCGTCGTAGATCTCATTAGCTTTATCTTGATCAAGCAGGACCACCAAGTATTCGTGCACCCCGTACGAATCATGGGTGGATCGGCTCTTTGAGCCGATTCACGGGATAACCTGAGAGCCGATCGAGGCTCGTATTTAATGTTTACATGTATGCCCTGCGGGAAACTAAGCGAGGCATCCCCATCACCTTCCTGACCAGGTATAGGTCAGGTGGCACGCCCTTGCACTTCGCATCGCCGCGTGTGACCAGAAGAGCATTGCGGGCCGTCGCTCGGAGGGGTCTCAGCCAGCCGCAGCTCTAGGCTCTTCCCGGCTCTACGGTGTTGACAAGGCCGCTGCCCGCCGGTGGGTTTTGGCAGTCAACACATTATCAAGCAATCAATCTCCGAGCGTTCAACCCATGATCACTATATCCCTTGAAGAAGCTTGACTTGTCGAGAAGTTGTTTACGACAAAGTTCAAAGAGTTGACTATGATAAGATTAGATCTTCCGTAGCAATGCTTATAGTCTATGTGGATTATTCTAGTAATCACTACATATTTCTTTTATGAGATATGATAGTAGGATGGCAGAAATACATTCCTTACCAGAAGTGTGTATGAAGGATGTATACTAAGATACAAACCAAAGAGTTATGCTAGCCCGTGGAATACTAGATAGGTATACAAACTTCACTGGATGAAGTAAGTATCACGGAGTTGGAATCTTCACCGGATGAAATAATCAAAGAGTTTTGATTTCATCAGAAACGATGAATATGCTTGCATTTGCAAGAAATTAAGTGGGAGCGCTGAGACATAGTTATAATATTATATGTGGATGACATATCATTGATTATAAATGATATAATTATATACTTGATGTGATTAAAAGTTTTCATTGAGAATTAACTTCAATGAAAGGATATGGACTGAAACATATTTAGTGTCAAGATCTATGAAGATAGATTGAAACACATAATAAGTTTAAGTCAAAGTACATAGAATGAATATTGAAATAGCTCAATATAAAAATATTAAGAAGGTGTTCTTTTCCATGTGAATGTTTAACAAGACTTGAGTGTATTTGACACTCGATGAGTAAAAACACATGAGTGATTTTAGATCACGAATAATATGTACAAAATCAAATGTCCTGTGCTCTAAAGTGTTACGAGCATATACCAGAATGATTCATGTAATGATCATTGGACAACAGTAAGAATATCCTGAGCGCTTTAGAAGAACCAAGGATTTATATATAGTTTTGTATGGGTAATGACAAACAAATCGCTGTAAGGTGTTGCACCAATATTAGTTTGGCCACATATAAAAATAAATTTCAATCTCAATTAGGCTAAGTGTTGATTAAAAGGTGGCACAATGAGCTAGAAGAAGTCTATGCTAGATTTTAAATATTGTGACGGATTCTACAGACAAAGGCAAAGCATGTCATTGTTTTGACAATGACTGAGGATGTTAAGTCAAGGAGTTCTTTGAGAACTTGGTGTAGTTCCGATAGTGTCAGAAATTTGAAGCTATATTGTGTGTGACAATATTAGTGACATATTTCAGACCGCAGAATTAAGGTTCCACCAGAAGACTGAACATATACGATAAATGCCGACTCATTTGGAAAATGATTGATGCGTGGAGACGCAAATGAATTGCAAAATACATACGTTTCTGAGTATGTCAGATTTGTTGACTGAAACCTCTCCCGTGAGCAAAACATGATAAGCACCAAAAGGCCAAGGTGTTATATCTTTACAAATGTAAACTAGATTATTGACTCTAGTGCAAGTGGGAGACTATTGGAGATATGCCCAAGAGGCAATAATAAATTAGTTATTGTTATATCTTAGTGTTCATGATAAATGTTTACATCCCATTCTATTATTGTATTAACCGAAACATTGATACATGTGTGTTATGTAAACAACAAGGAGTCCCTCTCGTCTATCCCGACCCCAAGCGACAACATGATGAATTCCAACCGAGTTGTGGTCACAAATGAGGCGGGCACAAAAGTGGACATGGATGTGGACTAACTTTTGAAGATATAACCTTGTTGAGGGTGAAGTCCATGGTATTGAAACTTAAGATGGAGGAATCATGACTACAAGCTGAATTAGCACCCCATACATAAGTAGATAGCCTGCTGGACAACTTGAAGGAGATGGTGGTGACGGATGTTAGAGTTTTTAAATAATATCAAGATCTTTTTCCAGATGAGCTACCAGGTCTACCACCAGACCGTGAGATAGAGTCTACTCCGCAGTTAGTTCCAAGCACCACCCCAAATGCAAATAGTACCCGTTAAATAGTCTTGATGAGAAGTTAAGGACAATCAGAAGGAATGCGATCCAAAGTCCAATGAAGCGACCACATCGAAGATGAAGCGACAAGGAAACACGAAGATGCCCATGTTAGGAGTTTTCAAATATTTTCACTTAGGCCGAATCTTGGGGTCGAGATTCCTTTTAAGGGGGGTAGAATTGTAACATCCTGATTTTTATGGGCTGATTTTTTTTTAAACACAGGATGTTGCAACGCAGTCAAATAAAACAAATATTTTATTTGGAGTTGTTAAAATTAATTCTCTAGAATTATTTTATTATGAGACAAGATTTATCTCTTTATACTTTTATTTTGGATCTTCTTTTAAATTGCTGAATTGCTTCTTATTAGTTCTTTCATAAAATGCATTTGGACTTGCCAAATTCCTTCTCATTTGCTTTTCTCTAAAATTCCACTTTTGAACTTGTTCATGTACGATACACATCCAGTGCATGCCCCATGCATGTTTTTTTAGATCAACAGGGAGGACCCCTCCCCGGTTCCATTGATAAAATCAACGAAACCAAAACGGCCCCGAGGTTCCTTACAATTCCAAAAGAAAAGAGATCCGAGAAGAAAAGGATCGAAAGCTAAAGAAAAGTTAAACAACAACTTAGTCTTCCCGACTACAAAACATCTTTTCCAGCTAGATAACAGCTTCGCTTTTTCCTCAAAGGAACTGCACCCAAAGGGACACCAGCCGTCAGACTTCACGCTTCAGCAAGCTCTGTACAGATGCATGAGGCCGCCTCCAAGGTCGAGGTAGGGGTAGCCCAGGTGCCAGGCAGCGCCTTCTTCTTGGCTGAAGGAGGGGAGGGACTACGACCATCAGCTAGCCACCCTCGATGCAGAAGTTTGCCAACGTCTCCTTTAATTTCAGGTCGCAGAAGTGGTCGACGAGGGGAAGCATGTGGTCCTTGAAGATAATCTTCCATCGTCTGACTGACAACAAGATCATCCGAAGAATCTGGTGCAAATTAAGCCATGTTTTCCCATTAAAGATCATGTCATTACGAAATTTCCAAATGCACCAAAGAGTGGCAGCACAGATAGAATTCAAGGCTGGGTGCTTCTTGTTTGCCACCCAGAATCTAGCAATAGAAAGATAGTCATGTCCAACTTGAATGTTGAAAACACTGGTTATGAATTTCCAAATTTGCTTAGCCACAATGCATTGGAAAAAGAGATGATCAATGCTCTCATTATCAGAGCAGAAAACACAGCAAACAGGTTTATTCATTTTTCTTTTAAGCAGATTATCCATAGTCATAAGTTTGTTATGAGAAAGGAGCCACAGAAAAATGTGAACCCTAGGAGGTACTATCAATTTCCAAACAGCAGGAATGTAGATTGGCATCACACCCCCAAAATTAATAATAGCATACAAAGAACTGGAAGAGTAGACCCCAGAAGATTCATACTTCCAGATCAGTGAGTCACACTCAGCTGAGAGGGTAGTGCTCCTAACAATTTCTTCGAGCTCCTGCCATTTTTGCATAAGAGCAGGAGGGAAATTCCTTCTAAATGTTAGCATAAGGGTATTTCCATCCCAGATCTGAGAGATGGTTTTATTTTGTTCATTGCAAACTATATAAAGATCAAAGAATTGCACAGCCAGAGGAGAGGTACCAAACCAAGTGTCTTCCCAGAACCTGATTTTGGTCCCATCCCCCACTTTCCATCTATAACCAAACTTGACATTTTATGCTGCCCACATCACCCCTTTCCAAAATTGGGAGATACCAGCTGTTGAGCTACAGAAGTTGGGGCTATGAGTGTCATACTTGGCATCTACTAAAGATTTCCAAATTTTCCCATCATCTAGAGAATATCTTTTTATCCAGGACCCCAGAAGGCACAGGTTAACATTGGCTAGGTCAGGAATCCCTAACCCCCCAAATTCTTTCTTTTTGCAGACCAATTTCCAGTTAGCTAGATGAAGCTTCCTGTGGCCTTAAAAATCATTCCATAAACAATTTGCCATCTGGGTATTAATAAGATCCAGGGCCCATTTGGGAAATTTAAAAAAGGAGAGGAGGTAAATGGGAATGCTAGCTAGACAAGCCTTAATAAGGGTTAATCTAGCAGCATAAGAAAGTAATTTCCCTCTCCAGCCAGCAATCCTTTTTAGGATTTTATCTAACAGTGGCTGGATATCCTCTCTTCTAAGTTTATTATAATGTAAAGGTATACCTAGGTACTTGATAGGGAATTTACCCAAGGCACATCCCAGAATGTTAATGTAGGAGTTAACTTCTTCTTCACTAACCCCTAGAGGGGATCCCCCTGCCTCAACCCTTTGCCTGTGATAAAGAAATTTCCAACAGCATTATTTAGCTTGACTCCAACAGAGCCTTGAGTAGTAATAGTTTTAATCCAGGCAAGGATTTTAGGACAGAAGCCTCTCTTAGAAAGAACATCTAAAAGAAAATCAATGTCAACTTTATCAAAAGCTTTTTCATAGTCTAGCTTAAGGACAAGCCCTTCTTTTTTCTCATGAACTATAGATTGAAGGACTTCATGTGCAGTTACTACACTTTCCAGGATAAACCTGCCTTTGATGAAAGCTGATTGGTTAATGGAAGTAATGATTCTCATGATAAGAGCAAGTCTATTATTTAAAACCTTGGTAAAGATTTTAAAACAACAATTCAAAAGGCTAATGGGCCTAAACTTTTTCATGCTACTAGCCTCAGGCTCTTTGGGAATCAAAGTTAAAATAGCAAAATTCAGCCTAAATAAATCTAATTTGCCCTCATGAAAATCTTTAAACATAGCCATGAGATCATCCTTCGAGCATGTCCCAAAAATGTTGATAGAAAACAAAAGGCAAACCATCTGGACCGGGGGCACCATCGGAGTAAGAATCAAAGATAGCTTTCTTGATTTCTTCCTCACGAGAAAGGAGCCTTTAGTTTTCTATTCTGTTCATCAGTAACACATTCATCAGAGGAGTAGAAATCCTCAGCTAATCTATAACCAGAAGGCACTTCTTTTTTGAAGAGCTCTTTGTAAAAGGAAGTAGCTAATTCAAGCATCTCTGCCTCCTCTGTGATGGGCCCATCAGGACCATCCAGGGAATGAACTAACATTTTCCTCCTCCTTTGGTTGGCAACAGTATGAAAATAAGTTGTATTCCTATCTCCTTCTTTGATATCTCTATCTCTAGATCTTTGTTTAGCTTTGACTTCTTCTTTCAACCAAAGGTTGTGCATCTCAGCATAGATGCTTTTTAACCTGAGAAGCTCATCAGGAGACAGCTCCTCAGATTCAGACTTAATGTCTAGGAAGTCATATTCTTCCATCAGATCTTTTTTCAGGTTTCGAGCTCGAGATTCTATATTCTTGCTCCAACCCTTAGACCACTTTCTAAACCTTCTAACTTTTTCTTGCCGGACATCAATTGCGGTTTTTCCTTTAACGGGAAGGGCCCAATTTTGTCTAGCAAGAGTTTTAAACTCATCCCTCATGAGCCACCATTTCTCAAATCTGTAAAGAGTGGGTCTTGGGGCATTATCATCACCAGATTCCCACAGAATTGGTGTATGATCACTCCCCATTCTTGGGAGAGCTCTAATGGAAGCTAGAGGGAAAATCTGATCAAGTTCAGTGTTACAAAAAACTCTATCTATATTGGACATGATCAGATTTTCTTGATTATTAGCCCAAGTAAATTTTCTATTTCCTAACTTAACTTCCATCAGACTCCAAATCTCTACCCAAGCATTGAACTTATCACTCCATCTATGATCAATGACTCCATTGCTCTTATCTCCCTGGAATCTAACCAGGTTGAAGTCACCACCAATGATAGAGTGCCCAATGAAATCTAAACAGAGGCTATGTAATTCAGATATAAAAGCCTCTTTTTTATCCTCATAAGAGGAACCATAAACTGTGACAACTCTAAAGATAACACCAGAAGCTTTAATTTTGAGCACAACTGCTACTGAAAAACATCTAATATCCCAACTAATAACATCAAATAAATCAGAATCTACTCCAACACAAATGCCTCCTGCAGAGCCAATGGCTGGAAGAGAATTCCAAGAAAACATTCTATTACCCACTAAGGAGTTAAGATAATTGTCAAAGATGATTTCTTTCTTTGTTTCCTGGAACCCTACAATGCTAGGTTTATACTTTTGGAAGAGGTCAAGTAAAGAACTTTTCCTTCCTGGGGCCTGAATTCCCCTAGAATTCCAGAAACAAATAATCATTTAAAACTATCTGTCATGGGGTGCTTGCCCCGCCTAGTTTTTTTCTTGATGCTAGACCATCCTAGAGCATCAGGGAAATCTTCATCATAGTCAGGACCCTTCAGGTGAGCAGGACTAGAACTTTTTGCAGAAATAAGATCATCATCAACATGTGATGCAGGATTATTAATGACTATAGAGGTGTCAATACCAACAGTATTGGCAATGTCTATGAATTTATATGGTGAAATGACTTCAAAAGGATTGGAGTTGGAAATACCTGTCACTCTTGAGCTGGCTGGAACTACCTTCTCCAGGTTTTTCTTCTGAGCCAGGTCTTGAGCTAGCTGCAACATAGACTTCCCTTCATTGCCAAAGAGCCTTGAGCTTTGTCTTGTGCCAGCTACAGGACCCCATCTCTTGTTTTGTTTGGAAAGAGGCACAGGGTCAAGATGCGCAGAGAGCTCCTCCTGAGTCACATCATGAATTTGGCTTTCATAGAAGTCCCCTTCCTCTTGTCCAAGTTCCATGTCTTGAAGCAGATTAATACAGCTGTTATCAATCTGAGTTGTTTGATTTATCCAATTTGCCACTTTGTCACTCGCAGCAACCATGTCAGGAATAGGACTGAGCTTGCTTAGATTTGGTGAGGCATCTCCTTTTTGCTTCAAGTAGAACTGAGCCACCTCATGAACCTTCTCAGATAGAGTAGCAGTGCTTTTCTGCTTATCAGTAACTGGAGCACCAAGGTTAGCACGTGAGCCTCCAGCAGAAGTTTGGCCTGCTGAAGGGGTTGAGTGATTCCCAGTGTCCATAAACATCATTCTCCTTCAGAGTGCCCTCCTCATTCTCTTGATCCCTATCTTTATCATCAGGGTCAGGGTGAGGGGGGTGGATGTTATTTTCACCTTCCTCAAGGTTCACCACACTAGTTGGTCCTTCCACAGCAAATCTTATCTGGAAAAGAACACCTTGCACTTCAAAGATCCTGGAGGAAGGGATCTTGCTATGGTCTCTGCATTTAATCTTAACTCTGACAACTTCATAGAAGGTTTTGAACATGCCATGCCAATCAACATCAACCATAATGCCAAAAGCAGTTACAAATTGCATGAGGGTAGGCCATTTACACCATTCTTGATTGAGACCTCTGATTTGAAGCCAAACTTCCTCCAAGTCAGCATAATAGTCCATAACACCACTCCAGACATGTACCTTGACAAAGACATTTTCCTTGGGAAGACCAAAACTTGGATATCCAGCAATTTCTTCAACATTAAGATGTGGGGGAAACTTCACAAGATAGTTCCACTCATCAAGCATTCTGATCTGCCAAGGCCAATTTGTCCTGTAGATTTTTGCAAGACCACTGGTAAAGCTCCTCTTTGGTCACTTCTCCTTGGTCAATGTAGACCAAAGCTATATTGTGATGAGCAGGAGCAGGATTGATTGTGGTCTGAAATGGCAACTCAATGTGATAGAATCCCAGGCCTGAGGCAGCACTCCCAACAAACTTGGCCAGTTGCTGAGGTTGTGTTGACGTCAGAAACCCCCTGGCGGGCAGAGACGGGCAACACAGTAGAGCCGGGAACAACTAGGGCTGCGGCTGGCCCCAGTCCCTCAGAGCGACGGCCCGCAAAGCCTCCTGGTCGCACGTCCGATGTTTATCACAAGGGCGTGCCACCCGACCTATACCGGTCGGGAAGGTGTGGATGATGCCTCGCTTAGTTTCTCGCAGGGCACACACGTAAACGTTAAATACGAGCCTCGATCGGCTCTCAGGTTATCCTGTGAATCGGCTCTAAGAGCCGATCCACCCATGATTCAGACGAGGTGTCCGAATATATGGTGGTCCTGCTTGATCAAGAAATAGCTAATGAGATCTACGACGATTTAGGGTCTTCACCGCATAATCGGATCGTCCTACTCCAGGTTGGGCCTCGCGGCCACGCACGGTGATCGTAAGCCGATCCTAAACAAGGCCTAAAAACCAACACGAGGTTGATCCCGGAACATCCTTTTTAGGGCCAACGAACGACACCCTACGTGCCGCTGGATCCTCCCCCCTTTGTAAGGCCTAACTATTGCAGATATTAAACTAATCCTTGTAGAACAAGGAGCAATCGTAACGAATCAGATCTACTAGATGATGATCAAGCGGGGTGCCGCCCCTACACCTAAGATAGGTGTAAGGGCGGCTAGATATGCAAGGGTTGCACTACGACAGCATATGATACGAAGAACAATGCTAACCCTAACATATCTATGATAACTACATTGCTCGCCATCAAAAAGGCTTCGGTACGAGCAACGCATGAACAACATGAAGCTTGTGCTTGCCTAGATCGCAAGATGCGATCTAGGCAGCATGATGCTTACCGGTAGAAACCCTCGAGACGAAGGAGTTGGCGATGCGGCGAGATTTGTTTGTGGTTGAACGTTGGTTGTTGTTTATTCCATAAACCCTAGATACATATTTATAGTCCGGCGGACTTTCTAATGTGGGCGTGCACCAAGCCGTGCACGAGATAAACTCTAACTTTTAATCTAGATACAATCTACTGTAATTAAAGATACACGGGCAACCTAGCCCAAAATCTCCGTGCAAGGCCGCTTCAGAGATCTTCCATGTGTAATCTTCCAAGCCCATCTTGATCGCGGCCCACCTCCTGATTTAGCCAAAATCTGGTGATAACACATGCCCCCCTGGTTTTGGCAATGATAATTCCAAAACCACTCGTTTTTTTCTTCGAAGGGTCATGTCGTTGCGGAGCGAACTGCCGCAATATTCTTCATCATGATGCCCTGTCTTTTCGAGCTTCTCTGCACAATTTGACAGACTTTAGCATCACCTCCTCGGAAGCTGCAATAGCATTAAATTCCCACCAGATTTCTCATTATTTATCCGTGCTCGAGCCGATTAGCTCTCTTCATCCCCTTCTTCTGTTCTAGATATCAGCACCCAAAACCCTCTTCTTCTCCAGCCATGTCATCTTCTTCCTCCTCTTCCGCCTCTCTCCAATCCTTTTCCTCAAGCGAATTGGTTCCAGAGCACCAGATGGAGACGTACAACCGCCGGGCTCCTAAGCATTGGGACAGGCGGGAGTGGGACTTCGACTACGTGCCGGAGGGTGAAGACCTTGTCTGGTCAGATGGGGCCATGCCCCTAACCGATGGGGAAGATGACCTCCGGTGCACGGTCGACGGAGTGCTGGAGGCGGAGAGCGACGACGACGACCCTCCCTTCGGGGTAAATTCACCTCCGTCACCAAAGCAGAAAAGGACGACGAAGAAGAAGACGCCTCCTCCGACTTGAAGAAGGAACAGGAGGATGACACCTCCTCCGACGAACCACCACCAAAGCGTATCCGGGGCTGGGCTTTGTCAGACGAGGACGATGATGATGACGAGGAAGAGGCCTCTGCTGAAGGTCACAGTAGCAGCCACGAGGAACTCGCCGACGACAGCAACGGCGACAGCCACCTTAGTGACGGCGAAGACAGCAACAACCCTTAGAGTAGGGATTTACTAGCATAGAGCTGGTAGGTAGTAATCCATTCCCTCTTGTTGAACAATCGGCTTCTCCTTGTAAGAAATTTTATTATCAATGAAAACTTCTTTTGATTTTGCCGATGTCCTGTGTGCTGATTCAGCTGATTTTTCCTCATCTGACTTTGTCGACCGTTAGCCCAATCAACGTCCAATGACCGATGGCAACGCATCGGTCTCTCACGATAAATCTGCGAAACAGGTCAATTCAGTCACCTCCCCAGATTAGCCGGTATGACCGATGATTAATATGGAACTAGCCGATTCCAACGAAATCGGCTCTCCGAAACAAAGATATTTTAGGGCGAGCTGCCCCCCGAGCCTCTTCAATCCACTTCTTGCAGGTCAGATCAGCTCCTTCCCTAACCTGATTTGCACGTCCATGTATACCTCTTGAGTCGATGGCCATGCATCGGCTTTTATATCCTTAAGTCGATGACTGCTGCATCGGCTGTGCTCAAAATTTTTTGATTTTTTTTTATATCGGCCGATTCAAAATCGGCCTCCATACCTTACTGCCCATCATCCCACATGCTTGGGAAATACTTCTTGAGGTGTTGACCATTGACGGCTCTCGGGAACTTACGTCCAGTCCAACTCTTCCAACATATATGCATTACCTTTCAAGGCACGGACGACTTTGTACGGACCGTGCCAATTAGGAGACCACTTGCCATATGCCTTGTCTCCGGTTCCTAACGGCAACACAGCTTCCCATACCGGATCACCAACTTGAAACTCCTTTGGTCTAACCTTCTTATTGTAGGCACGAGCTACCACGGCTTTGTTCTCCTTAATCTTCTCCAATGACCAAAGCCTAAGTTACGTTGCGTCCTCAATAGTGTCACTCATCAAAGCTGCATATTCTTCCGCTGTCGGATCATTCCGAAACGTGACACGTCTTGATCCAGCCGTAATTTCCCAAGGTAATACGGCTTCTCGTCCATAGACAAGCTGGTACGGCGAAGTCTTTATAGCTCCATGGCACGACATGCGGTAGGCCCATAATGCTTCGATAACTTCTCGTGCCAATCCCTAGGGTTCTCATCAATCTTTCTCTTGATCGGCTTGATTAAACTACGGTTGGACGCTTCGACTTGCCCATTAGCCTGAGCATAGTACGGAGATGACCGGATCAGTTTAATCCCCATGTCATCGCAGAATTTCCTGAATTCTTTAGAAACAAAGACCGAACCTCCATCGGTCGTGATAGTTTGGGGAATCCCGAACCTATGAATCACGTGTTCTTTCACAAACTGAATCACATCTTCGGACTTCACCTTCTTCATAGGGACGGCTTCCACCCACTTGGTGAAGTAGTCCGTGATGGCCAAAATCCATTCATGTTTTTTACTCGACGCCGGATGGATTTTGCCGATCATATCCATGCCCCACCCCGGAACGGCCAAGGCTTGATGATAGGGTTCATCGGCTGATGCTTGGTACCATCCGAATCTTCCCAAACATCCGGCATGCTTGGCACCCCTTATAGTAATTGAAGCGGTCTTCAAGCATGGTGGGCCAATAAAACCCCGAGCGCCTGACTAGCCACTTCATCTTGTGAGCCGACTGGTGAGTTCCACAGGCGCCTTCGTGCACCTCATGTAAGAGCCGATTAGACTCAGTTGGTCCCAGGCACTTGAGCAATAACCCTTCCAACGTCCTGTAGAACATATCGTCTCCTATGAGGACGTACTTCATGGCTTTGTATCTTATCCGTTTGGGTGCCTCCCGAGCCGAATCTTTTAAATAATTGAAGATCTCGGCTCTCCAATCATCCTGTTCCAGGAATTGCACCTGGACTTCCGACCCTTCGAGGGTGTCTATATAGCTCGACGCCATTTGTGCGAGATTGTT
>NC_061509.1:200516522-200551074 GCF_022539505.1 Lolium rigidum
AGCTCTCCCTAGGGCAAAGCATGACCAACACCGGAATGCCATGGGTGTTAGGTATATTACAATGTAATCTAGATTATTGACTCTAGTGCAAGTGGGAGATCTGAAGGAGATATGCCCTAGAGGCAATAATAAAAGTGGTTATTATTTATATCTTTATGTTTATGATAAATGTTTATATATCATGCTAGAATTGTATTAACCGAAACATTAGTACATGTGTGATATGTAGACAACAAGAAGTCCCTAGTATGCCTCTTAAACTAGCTTGTTGATTAATGGATGATTAGTTTCATAATCATAAACATTGGATGTTATTAATAACAAGGTTATATCATTATATGAATGATGAAATGGACACACCCAATTAAGCGTAGCATAAGATCTCGTCATTAAGTTATTTGCTATAAGCTTTCGATACATAGTTACCTAGTCCTTATGACCATGAGATCATATAAATCACTTATACCGGAAAGGTACTTTGATTACACCAAACACCACTTTGCGTAAATGGGTGGCTATAAAGGTGGGATTAAGTATCCGGAAAGTATGAGTTGAGGCATATGGATCAACAGTGGGATTTGTCCATCCCGATGACGGATAGATATACTCTGGCCCTCTCGGTGGAATGTCGTCTAATGTCTTGCAAGCATATGAATGAGTTCATAAGAGACCACATACCACGATACGAGTAAAGAGTACTTGTCAGGAGACGAGGTTGAACAAGGTATAGAGTGATACCGAAGATCAAACCTCGGACAAGTAAAATATCGCGAGACAAAGGGAATTGGTAATGTATGTGAATGGTTCATTCGATCACTAAAGTCATCGTTGAATATGTGGGAGCCATTATGGATCTCCAGATCCCGCTATTGGTTATTGGTCGGAGTGAATACTCAACCATGTCCGCATAGTTCTCGAACCGTAGGGTGACACACTTAAAGTTGGATGTTGAAATGGTAGTACTTGAATTATGGAATGGAGTTCGAATATTTGTTCGGAGTCCGGGATGAGATCCCGGACATCACGAGGAGTTCCGGAATGGTCCGGAGAATAAGATTCATATATAGGATGTCATTTTATGTGAAATAAAATGTCGCGGAAGGTTCTATGGAAGGTTCTAGAAGGTTCTAGAAAAGTCCGGAAGAAACCACCAAGGAAGGTGGAGTCCACAAGGGACTCCACCTCCATGGCCGGCCAGCCCTAGATGGGGTGGAGTCCCAAGTGGACTCCACCATAGGGGGCCGGCCACCCCCACATGGGAGGTGGGAATCCCACCTTTGGGTGGGAGTCCTAGTTGGGCTAGGATTGCCCCCTCCTATGGAAGGTTTTGGTTTCGGGTCTTATTCGAAGACTTGGACACCAACACTTGGGTTCCACCTATATAATGAGGGGCATAGGGGAGGGGGCCGGCCACACCAAAGCCACCACCTTGGCCGCACCCCTTGGAGGCCGGCCACCCCCTCTCCCCAAACCCTAGCCGCCCCACTCCTCCTTCTTCCCCGCACGCTTAGCGAAGCTCCGCCGGGATTCTCCACCGCCACCGACACCACGCCGTCGTGCTGTCGGATTCAAGAGGAGCTACTACTTCCGCTGCCCGCTGGAACGGGGAGGTGGACGTCGTCTTCATCAACAACCGAACGTGTGACCGAGTACGGAGGTGCTGCCCGTTCGTGGCGCCGGAACCGATCGTGATCAAGATCTTCTACGCGCTTTTGCAAGCGGCAAGTGAACGTCTACCGCAGCAACAAGAGCCTCATCTTGTAGGCTTTGGAATCTCTTCAAGGGTGAGACTCGATACCCCCTCGTTGCTACCGTCTTCTAGATTGCATCTTGGCTTGGATTGCGTGTTCGCGGTAGGAAAATTTTTGTTTTCTATGCAACGTTATCCTACATGGAGCACTAACGGAAGAACTCCTCAATGGAGTAGTTCAAGAGCTCGGATCCTCTCTTCAAGGGCAAAGGCCAAGAGCAGCCTGGGCGTGCAGATCAGGTCAAGGATGGATTACATTAGATCCACCAAAGGAAAGGAGCCGATCTAGCCGGCAAGAACTGAAGAAACTCGGGGGGCAGCTCACCTTGAAGGCTCTCTGCTTTGAGAAGCCGATTTATGTTCAAATCGGCTAGCTCTGCATAAGAAGCTCCCTCAGACATGATCGAGCCCAGGTCCATACAGCTCTGTTTTGCCTTGGCTAAGACTCGGGGGGCAATAGGCCTGGTAGGTGCCCTGTTTTTAAGAGCCGATTGGAGTTACCTCGGCTGTCACTGCATCATGATCTTCTCAGGGAAGAACTGGGAAGGAAAAGCCGTCGTCTGGTACGAGGTTTGGACCGTGCTGGTGCTGCAAGAAAAGGAAGAGACTGGTTTCTCAAATTAGCCGATGGATGGTCATCGGCTGCGGGACTGCAAAACGCCACGGTCGAGAAAAACAATAATAGCCCGACTCGTCACTATCGGTCTTGGTATGGCAAGCGGGAGGATGGAAATTGGATTAATGAAAGGAGAAATTGGAAGAACAATTCTCATTAATTCAAAGGAGCAGCTTTACAAGAGGAGCCGATGGCTCTCAAAAGAGGGATCTAGTGCCTAGTGCACTGCTACTGCTAGTCCTACTCTACTAGTCGTCGTTGTCCTCATCGTCGCCGTCGTTGAGGTCGTCGGCGCTGCTCCCAGGAAGCTCCTCGCCGCTGCTGCCCCAGCCGTCGGCTGGAGCCTCCTCCTCCTCGTCATCATCATCGTCCTCGCTATCCGCCCAGCCGCGGAAGCGCTTCGTTGGAGGATACCCAATGGAGGCGGAGGAATCATCTTCCTCCTCCTCATCTTCTTCTTCCTCGTCATCATCGTCGTCCTCGCTGTCCGCCCACATGCGGGAGCGCTTCTTCGGCGGGAGCCCTGGCGGAGGGGAGGCCTTGGTCCTCTCCGCTTCTCTTCCCTTCTTCTCCTTGTCAGAGGAGATGGGGTGCGCCCCGGAGCGGAGATCGTCCTCTTCTTTGTTCTTCGGCAACGATTGGAGAGAGGTGCCTGAAGCGGAGGAGGAAGAGGAAGACATGGCTGCAGGAGAGAAGGGTTTTTGGTTTGGTGAACAGAGCAGGGCAAGGCGATGGAGTGGTGAACCGTTTGGCACAGATAAATAAAGAGAGTGTAGTGGAGATTTAATGCCATGACGGTTCTCGAGGACGTGAGGCCGAAATTGATAATTCATACAGAGAAGCCCGGGAGGCGAGGCGCAATGATGGAAGATTCTGCGGCAGTTCTGCTCTGCCACGACATGACCCGACGAAAGAAAGCGTAATGATTTTGGAAATGTCATTTCCAAAACCAGGGGGGCATGTGTTATCACCAGAATTTGACCAAGTCAGAGGTGGGCCGCGATCAAGATGGACTTGAAGAATATACATGGAAGAAATACGGGAATCGGCCTTTTATACCAAGTTGGGCTTAATTGCCCGTGTATCTGTAACATATTAGATCGCATCGTAGTTTAGAAGTTAGAATCTTACTCGTGCACGGTTTGGTGCACGCCCACATTAGAAAGTCCGCTGGACTATAAATATGTATCTAGGGTTTATGGAATAAACAACAACCAACGTTCAACCACAAACAAATCTCGGCGCATCGCCAACTCCTTCGTCTCGAGGGTTTCTACCGGTAAGCATCATGCTGCCTAGATCGCATCTTGCGATCTAGGCAGCACAAGCCTGCCTACGTTGTTCATGCGTTGCTCGTACTGAAGCCTTTTTGATGGCGAGCAACGTAGTTATCTTAGACATGTTAGGGTTAGCATTGTTCTTCATACTACATGCTTTCGTAGTGCAACCCTTGCATGTCTAGCCGCCCTTACACCTATCTTAGGTGTAGGGGCGGCACCCGCTTGATCATAGTTTAGTAGATCTGATCCGTTACGGTTGCTCCTTGTTTATCAAGGATTAGTTTAACATCCGCAATAGTTAGGCCTTACAAGGGGTCGGAGGATCCAGCGGCGTGTAGGGTGGCGTTTGCTAGTCCTAGAACGGATGTTCCGGGGATCAACCTCGTGTTGGTTTTTAGGCCCTGTCTAGGATCGGCTTATGGTCACCGTGCGCGAGCGCGAGGCCCAATCCTGAGTAGGATGATCCGATTATGCGGTGAAAACCCTAAATCGTCGTAGATCTCATTAGCTTTACCTTGATCAAGCAGGACCACCATATATTCGGACACCTCGTCCGAATCATGGGTGGATCGGCTCTTTGAGCCGATTCACAGGATAACCTGAGAGCCGATCGAGGCTCGTATTTAATGTTTACGTGTGTGCCCTGCAGGAAACTAAGCGAGGCATCATCCACACCTTCCCGACCGGGTATAGGTCGGGTGGCACGCCCTTGTGATAAACATCGGCGCGTGCGACCAGGAGGCTTTGCGGGCCGTCGCTCTGAGGGACTGGGGCCAGCCGCAGCCCTAGTTGTTCCCGGCTCTACCGTGTTGACCGTCTCTGCCCGCCAGGGGGTTTCTGACGTCAACAGGTCCCACGAAGGATTCCCCAACGCCACGAAGGCTCACCCTATTCTCCGGAGCCTATCCCACGAAGGAATAGCTCACTCACTTGTGGTAGACTTTGAGGTAGCCTCCAAACCTTCACAATCTTGTCAGGAGAAAATCCACAACCCGGATGCTTCCGGACCACTCTTGCCCACCTAGGGTTTCCAAGGAACTCTAGAGAGCAAGCTTCTTGATGAATACAAGGGGGAACAAGATTTGGCTTGGTAGAACGGTAGATCGGGTCCTTCTCTATCCTCTTCCCGGAGGGATTTGAGTTTGGGTGGAGGAGGAGGGAGATCTTAGGCTTTTGGTGTTTCTAACAATGGAGTATGAGAGAGAGAGCTCAAGAACAGCTTGTAGTGTAGTGCCTATCCCTTTAGAGGTAGGAGAAGGGGTAAATATAGTGTCACTTGAAATATGGCCGTTGATGACTTGCCACCTCAGCAGTTTCTCGAGTCCGGCGCAGGGCCCGGTTAGACCGGGCCTGGGACCGGACCGGCCGGTCCAAACCGGAGCTGGAGCTTGGTTTTGACCGGAGTCCCGCAGAACGTCGTCAGGTTAGTGGCTGGTTGAGCGCCGGGGCGCCCGGTCCACCACCCGGTCCGACCGGGCCTGGGACAGGATCGGCCGGTCCAAACCGGGCCGGCGGCCGGACCCTGGACGGACGAGCTCTCCGAGCTTACTGGACATCGCCCGGTTGGCACCAGTCCTGGGGCCGGTCGGTGCCAGGCTGGTCAGTGCCAGGGCCGGTTTGACCGGGCCACTGACCGGCCAAGTGCTGAAACTCCCTTGTTGATTTTTCATCGAAGTGGGGGGTCTCCCATTGCCTTCTTGTTCCATTGATACACCATTATACCTCTTTGACTAATACCTGGGAATCATCTTGTAGACATGTATTAGACCAAATACTCTAGCACGGTGTTATAGTTGCCAAAATAATGGATAAGGGTAAAATACCCTTACAATCTCCCCCTTTTTGGTATACGATGACAAACCGAGCAAGAGTCACATATAGATATTATGATAAGCTTTAAACCTTGATTCCATATGAGATATTGAGACAGCTCCCCCATAATGTGTGCACTTGGAGAATTTGCGTTTGAATGCAAAGTGCACGATTTGTGGAATATGAGAAGCTCCCCCAATATCTGTAGGAAACAAGCATGGTATGGACATGTGAATATCAAGATATATAAGCATAACACATAATCATCCTAACATAGAGATTAAGCATATAAGTACATGTCCATACACGAATTATTTAAAGTAGCAAATGGTTCTTGGAATGAAAAAGCAAGCAAATAAGCACAAGCCAAATAAGAAGCAAATAAAATGTCAAGCATGGCTTGTGCAACCAAGGACCCCGTGATCCTAGACTCTACTCTCTTCTCCCCCTTTGGCATCGGAACACCAAAAAGGCGAGGAAAAGAGTAGGGATGCTAGCGCTCCCATCAATAGAACTCTGTCCCCGCGGGTGGAGTGCTGCCATCATCATCATCATCACCATCTTCTTCATCATCATCCTCATTGTACTGTTCCTCGTCTTCATCATCATCTTCTCTATATCTAGAAGTCTCAGGGTCCTGAGCAGATCGAGGAGGAAGACCACCGTGCGCATACATGGAGAGATCAAAATTCTGAAGCATCTCATCATAAATGGGAGGCATCTCCCAAGAAGGTGCAAACACAGGCGCCATCTCAGGTCCAGGAGGAGGAACATGGGCATTTCTTGCAGCCATGAACTCATTCTGTCGCATCCTAGTCTCTCGGTTCAAGGCAAGCCTTTGATGGGCAACATCATTGGTATTTTTGCACATCTGCCACAGACTAGTGAAGAAGCGAGCGGCACCAAGCTTGGGGCGCCTAGAGTAGCTGGAGCTAGCAGGGTCATGCCTTTCCTTGGACCGACGCTCAGAAGGAATCATGGCTGGGATTTCCGGTTTATCTCCTCGTTGAGGCAGTTTGAAAGGTTCCATCTTGACCCTTTCATCTTTCGTATTATGAGGAGATGGCACAATTGCATCAATGAGCTGCTGAATATACCGAGCATAGTTTGGATTCATCCTTTCACGAATAGAGCACCTCAGCTCACAGTAGAGGAGATCACAACCATCAATGGTCCTCACTGATATGGATATTCAGGCCTGGTACACTAGGACAACCATTGATATGATGATTAGGTCTAAGGTTGTACCAGTATTTTATTATAGTCTTGTTATTAGGAAATAATAATGTAGCCAGGTCATGTGGTGGGCCATTAGGGTTTAAATTAGTGTTTGTTTGACTTGGGCCTGTCCGAGTCAAACTAGGTTAGACCCAATAGGGCTGGCCGGCCACCTCTCCCTCATATAAGGAGATGGTGCGGCCTAGGGTTTGGTAGTCTAGTTTTGATTCAAGTTATGTAGAACCTTGGGTTCCTCCAGTATCACCATCCCTGCGGGGTTGGCCCTATGACGGCGTCTCGGACGTTCGTCTAGTTATCCAATAAAGATGTGTGAGTTCTTGAGTTGTCAAGAGTAATCATATGTGCTTGAGTATCCTTGAATCTGTCGAGGAAGTTCAAGATCTATCGGTCCTATGGATCAATAAGGTGCATCGTGAAAGATCGGGAAACTATGCATGATGAGGATTAGTTTCCCAATCTTTCACGATGCACCTTATTGATCCATAGGACCGATAGATCTTGAACTTCCTCCACAGATTCAAGGATACTCAAGCACATATGATTACTCTTGACAACTCAAGAACTCACACATCTTTATTGGATAACTAGACGAACGTCCGAGACGCCGTCATAGGGCCAACCCCGCAGGGATGGTGATACTAGAGGAACCCAAGGTTCTACATAACTTGAATCAAAACTAGACTACCAAACCCTAGGCCGCACCATTGATGTCTACGGATGCTTCTATTCTTGTAGACAGTGTTGGGCCTCCAAGAGCAGAGGTTTGTAGAACAGCAGCAAGTTTCCCTTAAGTGGATCACCCAAGGTTTATCGAACTCAGGGAGGAAGAGGTCAAAGATATCCCTCTCATGCAACCCCGCAACCACAAAGCAAGAAGTCTCTTGTGTCCCCAACACACCTAATAGGTGCACTAGTTCGGCGAAGAGATAGTGAAATACAGGTGGTATAAATAAGTATGAGCAAGTGGCAACGGCACCGGAAAAGTGCTTTGCCCGGGACGAGTAAACAAGCGAGTAGTAATGCAGCAGATAGTAACGCAATAAAACAAGTAAACAAGCAGCGATAGCGATATTTAGGAACAAGGCCTAGGGATTAGACTTTCACTAGTGGACACTCTCAACTTTGATCACATAACAGAATAGATAAATGCATACTCTACACTCTCTTGTTGGATGATGAACACCACTAATTGCGTAGGATTACACGAACCCTCAATGCCGGAGTTAACAAGCTCCACAATATTCAATGTTCATATTTAAATAACCTTAGAGTGCATGACATATCAACACAACTAAACCAAGTACTAACATAGCATGCACACTGTCACCTTCACACTATGTAGGAGGAATAGATCACATCAATACCATCATAGCAATAGTTAACTTCGTAATCTACAAGAGATCATAATCATAGCCTACGCCAAGTACTAACACGGATGCACACACTCGTCACCATTACACCGTGCAGGAGGAATAAACTACTTTAATAACATCACTAGAGTAGCACACAGATAAATTGTGATACAAAACACATTGCAATCATAAAGAGATATAAATAAGCACTTCACTATGCCATTCATAACAGTGAATAAGTATTCTGTGAAATATAGCCTAAGAGACCCACACGGTGCACACACTAGTCACCTTTACACACGTGGGACAAGGAGTCTCCGGAGATCACATAAGTAAAACCCACTTGACTAGAATAATGACATCTAGATTACAAGCATCATCATATGAATCTCAATCATGTAAGGCAGCTCATGAGATTATTGTATTGAAGTACATAGGAGAGAGATGAACCACATAGCTACCGGTACAGCCCCGAGCCTCGATGGAGAACTACTCCCTCCTCATGGGAGACAGCAGCGTTGATGGAGATGGCGGTGGTGTCGATGGAGAAGCCTTCCGGGGGCACTTCCCCGTCCCGGCGGCGTGCCGGAACAGAGACTCCTGTCCCCCAGATCTTGGCTTCGCGATGGCGGCGGCTCTGAAAGGTTTCTCGTACCGTGGCTTTTCTGTATCGAGGTTTTATGTCTGGGACCTTTATATAGGCGAAGAGGCGGCGTCAGAAGGTCGAAGGGGCGACGACACCATAGGGCCGCGCGGCCAGCGGGTGGGTCGCACCACCCTATCATCTGGGGGCCCTGTGGCCCCCCTCTGGCGGCTCTCGGGTGTTCTGGATGCTTCCGGTGAAAATAGGAACCTGGGCGTTGATTTCGTCCAATTCCGAGAATATTTCGTTACTAGGATTTACGAAACCAAAAACAGCGAGAAAACGAGAACCGGCACTTCCGCATCTTGTTAATAGGTTAGTTCCGGAAAATGCATAAATATGACATATAATGTGTACAAAACATGTAGATATCATCAATAATGTGGCATGGAACATAAGAAATTATCGATACGTCGGAGACGTATCGGCATCCCCAAGCTTAGTTTCGCTCGTCCCGAGCAGTAAACGATAACAAAGATAATTTCGGAGTGACATGCCATCATAAACTTGATCATATTGTAAACATATGTAATGAATGCAGCGATCAAAACAATGGTAATGACATGAGTAAACAACTGAATCATAAAGCAATGACTTTTCATGAATAGCACTTTCAAGACAGACATTGAAGCAACACAATGGAAGATTAAGTTTCAGCGGTTGCTTTCAACTTGTAACATGTATATCTCATGGATAATTGTCAACATAGAGAAATATAACAAGTGCAATATGCAAGTATGTAGGAATCAATGCACGGTTCACACAAGTGTTTGCTTCTTGAGGTGGAGAGAGATAGGTGAACTGACTCAACATAAAAGTAAAAGAAAGGTCCTTCAAAGAGGAAAGCATTGATTGCTATATTTGTGCTAGAGCTTTGGTTTTGAAAACATAAAGAGAGCATAAAAGTAAAATTTTGAGAGGTGTTTGTTGTTGTCAACGAATGGTAGTGGGCACTCTAACTACCTCATCAACCGGACTTTCAAGAGCGGCTCCCATGAAGGACGTTATCTCTACCAAGCAAGGTAGATCATCCCTCTTCTCTTTTGTTTACACATGTACTTTAGTTTAGTTTTTCTTTATTTATGGATGACACTCCTCCCAACCTTTTGCTTACACAAGCCATGGCTAACCGAATCCTCGGGTGCCTTCCAACATTCACATACCATGGAGGAGTGTCTATTTGCAAAATTAAGTTGCTTACCGATGAATCGAGCAAAACATGTGAAGAGAATTATTAATGAAAGTTAATTAATTGGGGCTGGGAACCCCATTGCCAGCTCTTTTTGCAAAATTATTGGATAAGCGGATGTGCCACTAGTCCATTGTGAAAGTCTGTCAAAAGTAAATGACAAGATCGAAAAATAAAACACCACATACTTCCTCATGAGCTATAAAACATTGACACAAATAAGAGGTAATAAATTTTGAATTATTTAAAGGTAGCACTCAAGCAATTTACTTTGGAATGGCGGAGAAATACCATGTAGTAGGTAGGTATGGTGGACACAAATGGCATAGTGGTTGGCTCAAGGATTTTGGATGCATGAGAAGTATTCCCTCTCGATACAAGGTTTAGGCTAGCAAGGTTTATTTGAAACAAACACAAGGATGAACCGGTGCAGCAAAACTCACATAAAAGACATATTGTAAACATTATAAGACTCTACACCGTCTTTCTTGTTGTTCAAAACTCAATACTAGAAATTATCTAGACTTTAGAGAGACCAATTATGCAAACCAAATTTTAGCAAGCTCTATGTATTTCTTCATTAATAGGTGCAAAGTATATGATGCAAGAGCTTAAACATGAGCACAACAATTGCCAAGTATCAAATTATTCAAGACATTTTAGAATTACTACATGTAGCATTTCCCGATTCCAACCATATAACAATTTAACGAAGAAGATTCAACCTTCGCCATGAATACTATGAGTAAAGCCTATGGACATATTTGTCCATATGCAACAACGGAGCGTGTCTCTCTCCCACACAATGAATGCTAGGATCCATTTTATTCAAACAAAAACAAAAACAAAAACAAACAGACGCTCCAAGCAAAGCACATAAGATGTGACTGAATAAAAATATAGTTTCAGGGGAGGAACCTGATGATGTTGTCGATGAAGAAAGGCATCCCCAAGCTTAGACGCTTGAGTCTTCTTAGAATATGCAGGGGTGAACCACCGGGGCATCCCCAAGCTTAGAGCTTTCACTCTCCTTGATCATATTATATCATACTCCTCTCTTGATCCTTGAAAACTTCCTCCACACCAAACTCGAAACAACTCATTAGAGGGTTAGTGCACAATAAAAATTAACATGTTCAGAGGTGACACAATCATTCTTAACACTTCTGGACATTGCATAAAGCTACTGAACATTAATGGATCAAAGAAATTCATCCAACATAGCAAAAGAGGCAATGCGAAATAAAAGGCAGAATCTGTCAAAACAGTAACAGTTCAGTAAAGACGAATTTTAAAATGGCTCCAGACTTGCTCAAATGAAAATGCCCAAATTTAATGAAAGTTGCGTACATATCCGAGGATCACTCACGTAAATTGGCTTAATTTTCTGAGTTACCTACAGAGAATTAGGCCCAGATTCGTGACAAGCAAAGAAATCTGTTTCTCGCGCGAGTAATCCAAATCTAGTATTCACTTTACTATCAAAGACTTTACTTGGCACAACAAAACATAAAACTAAGATAAGGAGAGGTTGCTACAGTAGTAAACAACTTCCAAGACTCAAATATAAAATAGAGGTACTGTAGCAAAATAAACACATGGGTTATCTCCCAAGAAGTGCTTTCTTTATAGCCATTAAGATGGGCTCAGCAGTTTTAATGATGCACTCGCAAGAAATAGTAATTGAAGCAAAAGAGAGCATCAAGAGGCAAATTCAAAACAAATTTAAGCCTAACATGCTTCCTATGCATAGGAATCTTGTAAATAAACAAGTTCATGAAGAGCAAAGTAACAAGCATAGGAAGATAAAACCAGTGTAACTTCAAAAATTTCAGCACATAGAGAGGTGTTTTAGTAACATGAAAATTTCTACAACCATATTTTCCTCTCTCATAATAACTTTCAGAGGCATCATGAACAAACTCAACAACATAAGTATCACATAGAGAATTCTTATTCACATGCATAAAAGTATCATTACTCTCCACATAAGCATAATCAATTTTATTAGTTGTAGTGGGAGCAAATTCAACAAAGTAGCTATCATTATTATTCTCATCATCAAATATAGGAGGCATATTGTAATCATAATCAAATTTATCCTCCATAACAGAGCGGTACTAAAAGACCAATATCATTATAATCATCATAAATAGGAGGCAAAGTATCATCAAAGTAAATTTTCTCCTCAATGCTTGGGGGACTAAAAATATCATGCTCATCAAAGCCAGCTTCCCCAAGCTTAGAATTTTCCATATCATTAGCAACAGTGGTGTTCAAAGCGTTCATACTAATATGTTCCATAGGTTTTTTAATTTTCACATCAAACCATCCATGTCTTAAATCAGGAAATAGAATAAGAAGCTCATTGTTGTCCATTATGCCTAACTAGTGTAAAAAAGAAACAAAAAGATGCAATTGCACGATCTAAAGGAAATAGCTTCGAGCACACACACAACGGCACGAGAAAAGTACTTTACCCGGGACCGGAGTATGAGTGCCTTTTACCTTTCCTCCCGGCAACGGCGCCGGAAAATAGCTTCGTTGCCGGGATCCGGTGTGTGTGTGCCGTTTACCTTTCCTCCCCGGCAACGGCGCCGTGAAAATAGCTTGATGTCTACGGATGCTTCTATTCTTGTAGACGAGTGTTGGGCCTCCAAGAGCGAGAGGTTTGTAGAACAGCAGCAAGTTTCCCTTAAGTGGATCACCCAAGGTTTATCGAACTCGGGGAGGAAGAGGTCAAAGATATCCCTCTCATGCAACCCCGCAACCACAAAGCAAGAAGTCTCTTGTGTCCCCAACACACCTAATAGGTGCACTAGTTCGGCGAAGAGATAGTGAAATACAGGTGGTATAAATAAGTATGAGCAGTGGCAACGGCACCAGAAAAGTGCTTTGCCCAGGACAGTAAACAAGCAGTAGTAACGCATCAGTAGTAACGCAGTAAAACAGTAAACAAGCAGCGATAGCAGTATTTAGGAACAAGGCCTAGGGATTAGACTTTCACTAGTGGACACTCTCAACTTTGATCACATAACAGAATAGATAAATGCATACTCTACACTCTCTTGTTGGATGATGAACACCACTAATTGCGTAGGATTACACGAACCCTCAACGCCGGAGTTAACAAGCTCCACAATATTCAATGTTCATATTTAAATAACCTTAGAGTGCATGACATATCAACACAACTAAACCAAGTACTAACATAGCATGCACACTCGTCACCTTCACACTATGTAGGAGGAATAGATCACATCAATACCATCATAGCAATAGTTAACTTCATAATCTACAAGAGATCATAATCATAGCCTACGCCAAGTACTAACACGGATGCACACACTGTCACCATTACACCGTGCGGGAGGAATAAACTACTTTAATAACATCACTAGAGTAGCACACGGATAAATTGTGATACAAAACACATTGCAATCATAAAGAGATATAAATAAGCA
Source organism: Lolium rigidum (assembly GCF_022539505.1). Taxonomy (NCBI): domain Eukaryota; kingdom Viridiplantae; phylum Streptophyta; class Magnoliopsida; order Poales; family Poaceae; genus Lolium; species Lolium rigidum. The sequence goes on from NC_061509.1 coordinate 200,529,868, forward strand.
CTTCACTATGCCATTCATAACAGCGAATAAGTATTCTGTGAAATATAGCCTAAGAGACCCACACGGTGCACACACTCGTCACCTTTACACACGTGGGACAAGGAGTCTCCGGAGATCACATAAGTAAAACCCACTTGACTAGCATAATGATATCTAGATTACAAGCATCATCATATGAATCTCAATCATGTAAGGCAGCTCATGAGATTATTGTATTGAAGTACATAGGAGAGAGATGAACCACATAGCTACCGGTACAGCCCCGAGCCTCGATGGAGAACTACTCCCTCCTCATGGGAGACGAGCAGCGTTGATGGAGATGGCGGTGGTGTCGATGGAGAAGCCTTCCGGGGCACTTCCCGTCCCGGCGGCGTGCCGGAACAGAGACTCCTGTCCCCCGGATCTTGGCTTCGCGATGGCGGCGGCTCGGGAAGGTTTCTCGTACCGTGGCTTTTCCGTATCGAGGTTTTAGGTCTGGGACCTTTATATAGGCGAAGAGGCGGCGTCAGAAGGTCGAAGGGGCGACGACACCATGGGGCCGCGCGGCCGGGGGTGGGCCGCGCCACCCTATCATCCGGGGGCCCTGTGGCCCCCTCCGGCGGCTCTCGGGTGTTCTGGATGCTTCCGGTGAAAATAGGAACCTGGGCGTTGATTTCGTCCAATTCCGAGACTATTTCGTTACTAGGATTTCTGAAACCAAAAACAGCAGAAAACATGAACTGGCACTTCGGCATCTTGTTAATAGGTTAGTTCCAGAAAATGCATAAATATGACATATAATGTGTACAAAACATGTAGATATCATCAATAATGTGGCATGGAACATAAGAAATTATCGATACGTCGGAGACGTATCAACCATCTCCTTATATGAGGGAGAGGTGGCCGGCCAGCCCTATTGGGTCTAACCTAGTTTGACTCGGACAGGCCCAAGTCAAACAAACACTAATTTAAACCCTAATGGCCCACCACATGACCTGGCTACATTATTATTTCCTAATAACAAGACTATAATAAAATACTGGTACAACCTTAGACCTAATCATCATATCAATGGCTGTCCTAGTGTACCAGGCCTTAATATCCATATCATCCATGATGAGGATTAGTTTCCCGATCTTTCACGATGCACCTTATTGATCCATAGGACCGATAGATCTTGAACTTCCTCGACAGATTCAAGGATACTCAAGCACATATGATTACTCTTGACAACTCAAGAACTCACACATCTTTATTGGATAACTAGACGAACGTCCGAGACGTCGTCATAGGGCCAACCCCGCAGGGATGGTGATACTGGAGGAACCCAGGTTCTACACCGCACCATCTCCTTATATGAGGGAGAGGTGGCCGGCCAGCCCTATTGGGTCTAACCTACTTTGACTCGGACAGGCCCAAGTCAAACAAACACTAATTTAAACCCTAATGGCCCACCACATGACCTGGCTACGTTATTATTTCCTAATAACAAGACTATAATAAAATACTGGTACAACCTTAGACCTAATCATCATATATATGGCTGTCCGAGTGTACCAGGCCTGAATATCCATATCATCCTCCCCTTCTTCAAGAAGCGTTGTCCCGAACGCGTGAGGGTCTGCTAGAAAAAGGGTGGCGTCAGATAAGAACATCGCCAGTCTTCATCCTCAAGCCTCGCCAGTCTTCCACACCTCATCCTCCCTCTCGACTAGCTTGACTTGATCTTGGCGCCCTTTGGCCTTCGACGCCATCAACCTGATTGAGACACAGGCAGCCTCCAAATACAAACGAAAAGTGCACCATACATATCACCCAAAACACACAGAATAAACTTCTGCACGCCATGGATCCAAATAAGCTGAAACACCTCCTAGTGCATCAAACATATCACCCAAAACACACAGAACAAACTCCTGCACGCCATGGATCCAAATAAGCTGAACAAACCCGAGTATGCAACCTTCTGAAAACCAGTGTCATCCTCCTTGAAGAACAAATTTTTCTACAACAATTTTAGACTTTGCGCGTAAACTGCAGATGCCAGGGCGGAAAAAAAAATCCGGTCGATCAATCAGATGTTGTACTTGACGCGGTGAATCTCATAGGCGTATCACGCGTGGACTCTGGCCGGCCACACGTCGATCCCATGTGCCGCTCCTTCTCATAATTTTCTTTTCTTCCCGTATGCAAAACAATACCATACTGGTCAGCGTCCAGTTAACGTCCAAGTGTTTTACTTTCCTTTCCTCTGCTGGCCCGCAAAAATAGCTCACATATAATCAACCAAATCAATATTTATTTCGTTCCTTGCTAGCCCAAACTCCACGCACCAGCCAAACAATTCAGCACTTTCCTTTTTATACAGTTACGGCAGGTTGACTCCGATGGCAAATCAATCTGTAACATGCCTGGACACCTTGGACACGATCCAAACCAGAACGAGCGGAAATCACGGAATCCGATCCGCTCTTCTAAACAATGAAAACCGTGCGAGCCCAAACTTTCCTTTGAATTGCTTTTTCCATCCTTGATGCAAACGACTTCTTTCCAAGTAAACTCAATACCACGTAAACTGCCTTGATTAGAAACCTGCGATTAAACAGCCTGACGTGGTCGCTCAAACCGAGATCGAGCGATACCGAAATCGGTCGATCTTCAATCTTGACGCTGCTGCCCACATCCGAACGAAGGCCTTCTCGTAGATGTTCTTGAAATCGGGCCAACGCCCCTCATCATGTGGTATCAGATTGCTAGGTTGATCACGGTGCAGATTGGTTTGTTGCTCGGTTGTTTCTGCTCGATTGCTGTGGCTACCATTGGGTACGTCGCCGCCATGCTGTTGGTGAAGATCGAGGAGGAGAAAGTGGGCGGCAGAGTCTTGTTTTGATTCAAGTTATGTAGAACCTTGGGTTCCTCCAGTATCACCATCCCTGCGGGGTTGGCCCTATGATGGCGTCTCGGACGTTCGTCTAGTTATCCAATAAAGATGTGTGAGTTCTTGAGTTGTCAAGAGTAATCATATGTGCTTGAGTATCCTTGAATCTGTCGAGGAAGTTCAAGATCTATCGGTCCTATGGATCAATAAGGTGCATCGTGAAAGATCGGGAAACTAATCCTCATCACTCACATTTTCAGGACGACAGTAGTACATCAAATTCAGATGGTAGGAACGGCATTCACTTGTATCTCCTGACTTGCTGATGAGATTCTCACGGAATAGTTTGGCAAGCACAAGATAAGAGTAGTACATTCCGGAGATAGTGGGAGGACTAGTTGTGGGTTCCTGGGGATAGCAGAAAGAAATGTCCCCATGAGTGAACTTCTTCTGAGAGTGAATCTTGAACCCGTGAGCACGGCCACCACCGAACCCCATGGCTTCACAGAAGTCATTGTAGTTGCAAGAGTACTTGTTTTGTCCTGTCATCCAAGTCATTGTGCGAGCGGGATCATCATGAAGGAACACCGTGCAGTGGAATTGCCTCACAAGGAGTGGACAGTGGTACCCAACACCGTTTCCATCACCAGGCTTCAAGCACGTGAGATCAAACAACCCCATCCTTTGCAGGGTATCAATCACAAAGTGTTTCCTGGTGAATTGATGCATAGTAAGAGCTTCCTTGTTGATGGCCCTGGGCATCACAATAGTACCATTCTTCATACATTCTGGAGAGTTGTAATAGTCATCCCACAGGTGCTCCTGGGTGTTGGTCCAGAAGAACCTATCTCCATGAGTGTAAGTGCATTCCTCGAATCGATAGGGATTCTTCTTTCTGAGTCTTCTCCAAGCACCAACATGTACGGTGCCAACATTGAACATTGGCACCCTCTCAATAAGATCATCATCTTTAGCTGCATGTTTGTCTTTCTGTCTCTTGACAACTGACTTGCTTAGACCCCATGTTGAACTACCTGGAACATTGCCCTGAGCTGCTTTGCTAGTTGTGTGAGAGCTAGTGCGGCACCCCGGAGGCCTCACAGGCCTACCTCTCTTGGCAGTAGCACCACGACCATCATCACTTGAAGTATCTGTGAATGAGAAAATAGGGCGAGGATAGAAAATGGGATAAGTGTACATGTCATCAGAAAAATAGGGAGGCCAAAAAGCATAGCATATAGTCAAGTGTTTTGACATAGTTGTGCGAAGAACTGGGCAACCGGCGGGTGGTCCGGTCAAACCGGGCGAGAGGCCGGACGGGCCGGTCTGCCACCCGGTCGACCGGGCTACGCGCCGAACCGGCCGGTTGAGCAGCCGGTTGAACCGGGCCTGGGGCCGGGTGCTGTTGACTTGTGAATTTTGCCCAGAAATTCAGCCACAAAATAATGCAAAAACTCATAAACTTGAACATATACTATAGCATTGTAGAGTGGAACATGTGCATAGTGGTGAGAGACACTCTAAAGGCATGAGGACTAACAAACCCTAACCCTAACCCTAGATTTTCTCAACTTTCCTCAAAAATATGCAATGTGAGAGGAAAAACGAGAGGGAGAGGGAATGGAAGGGGGATTTACCCGAAGACATGGTCCTCCTTGCTCAAGGGAACAAAGAGAACACCTAGAGAGGGCTTGAGGGCCAAATCCCCAAGATCTCCAAATGTGGCTTGAGAGGGACTAAATCCCTTGGTGTAGATGATTCAAAGGTCCCGATCTATGATTGGGTGAAGTTTGAGGGGATTCTAGTGGTGGGAGGGCCCTAGGATGAGGTGGAGATGACAGAGGCGGCGCCCATGGTGTGTGTGGTGGAGGGGGAAGTGAGGAAGAAGATCCCCAAGGGGTACCCTCCTCCCCACTTAACCAGCCGCGCGATAAGCGCATAGCCCGGTCAAACCAGGCCAGTGACCGGGCGGCCCGGCGCTAGTAGCCGGTCCAACCGGACCAGTGACCGGCCGACCCAAATTTGCCTCGTTTTGCCCCTAATCTTTGTGCAATTGTGTGTGTATGCTTAGAAGATGACATGTACATATAGATAGATAGATGTATGATGAGATGAGCATAGACATGGGGTAGGAAACACAATGTTTTCTAGGCATACCCATTGGAGTGAAATCCAAACAAGATGTAAATAGCAACAATGGGCATGATTCGAAGTATATCAAGGATCATAAATCATTTTGAAATAGTTTTGCAATAAGATCATTTAGCCTTATATAGTGAAATCAATTTGGAATTGAGGCTTAATGTGGGGCGGGGGATTACTCCCCCTATGTGAAAGCGCAAATGTCATGAGACCTCGAAGAGACATGCTTGGGTCCATATAATAACATTGGGTCTATTTATGTTGCACACATAGGTATGCATCATACCAAGACATGGTAAGATGACTATCCCCATATGTGTTGCACCTCTAAGCTAGATAGCAAGATAAATGCACGAATATAGTGCAAGAAGTTATTCAATCTAAGTTTTTAGGATCAAGAATACCAAGTTCTACTCTCAAGTTCACAAACCGGGCTTCATCCAAAGGCTTAGTGAAAATATCCACCAATTGGTACGCTGTCCCCACATGAGTGAGATCAATGTCCCCATTAGCAACATGATCACGTAGGAAAATGTCAATGTGTTTGGTGCGACAATGTTGAACCGGGTTATTGGCGATCTTTATTGCAATTCGTTGTCACATAGAAGAGGCACCGTACCAAGAGACACGCCATAGTTTCAAGGTTTGCTTCATCCATAACAACTGAGTGCAACAAGATGCCGCGGATATGTATTCGGCTTCGGCGGTGGATAGAGCGGTGGAGTTTTGTTTCTTGGATGACCAACTCACCATTGACCGGCCAATAAATTGGCAAGCCCCGGAGGTAGACTTCCGGTCAACCTTATCACCGGCCCAATCGGAATCGGAATAGCCAATAAGTTCAAAGGTTGACCCCTTTGGATACCATAGCCCGAGAGTAGGAGTAAGAACAAGGTATCTTAGAATCCGTTTGACTGCCATCAAATGGCTCTCCTTAGGAGCAGATTGAAAACGAGCACACATCCCTACACTTAGCATGATATCCGGCCTAGAGGCGCAAAGGTAGAGCAAGGATCCTATCATGGAACGGTATACCTTTATATCCACATCCTTCTCACCATCACATGAGCCAAGTTGCCCCTTTACGGGCATGGGTGTCTTCATTGGACTTGCATTGGTCATGTTGAACTTCTTGAGCATGTCCTTTACATACTTTTCTTGAGAGATGAAGGTGCCTTGTGCAAGTTGCCTCACTTGGAAGCCTAGGAAAAACTTCAACTCTCCCATCATGGACATCTCAAATTTCCTAGTCATCAATAGCTCAAAAGCTTTGTTATGATTGGGGTTAGTTACACCAAAGATAATATCATCAACATATATTTAACATATAAATAAGCCACCCCTTTAAGCCGCTTGGTGAAAAGGGTGGAATCAACCGTACCCATGCAAAACCCATCATGTAGTAGGAAATCCCTAAGGAACTCATACCAAGCACGTGGAGCCTGCTTGAGACCGTAGAGTGTCTTATGGAGTAAATACACATGGTTGGGTCGGCGTGGGTCTTCGAAACCCGGGGGTTGAGCTACATATTGATACGTCCAAAATGTATCTACTTTCCCGAACACTTTTGCTATTGTTTTGCCTCTAATTTGTGTATTTTGGATGCAACTAACACGGACTAACGTTGTTTTCAGCAGAACTGCTCTGGTGTCTCGTTTTTGTGCAGAAATCCAACTTTCAGGAAAATCCTCGAAATTTATGCGGAAGGTCCTATTTTCCCAGAATATTGGCGGAGCCAGAAGGGCAAGCCAAGTGGGGGCCCGAGGGCCGCACACGCCAGGCCGGCGCGGCCCAGGAGGGGGGCGCGCGGCCCTAGTGTGTGGCGGCCTCGGCTGGCCCCCGACGCCCTCCTTCGGACTACTTAACGCCCTCGACCTAAAAACACACGGGGGGAGAGTCGAAATCGCCAGAAACCATCCAGTACGCCGCCACCGTCGCGAAACTCCGTCTCGGGACCAGAAACTCCGTTCTGGCACCTCGCCGGGACGGGAATTGGAGGAGATCATCGCCATCATTACCACCGACGCCTCTCCATCGACCAGCCATGTTTCCCCCATCCATGTGTGAGTAATTCCCCCGCTGTAGGCCGAAGGGGATGGTAGGGATTGGATGAGATTGGTCATGTAATAGCATAAGATTGTTAGGGCGTAGTGCCTAGTATCCGTAGATGTTACTTTTATGATATTGTTGCAACTTGTTATGCTTAATGCTTGGCACTAGGGCCCGAGTGCCATGATCTCAGATCTGAACATGTTATTGATTCATGAAGATATTCGTTGTTTATGATCTTACCTGCAAGTTGTATACACGTATTGTTGTCCGGAACCCGAGGCCCCAAAGTGACAGAAATTGGGACAACCGGAGGGGAAGGCGGTGATATGAGGATCACATGTGTTCACGGAGTGTTAATGCTTTGCTCCAGTACTCTATAAAAGGAGTACCTTAATATCCAGTAGATTCCCTAGAGGCCCGGCTGCCACCGGCTGGTAGGACAAAAGATGTTGTGCAAGTTTCTCATTGCGAGCACGTACGACTATATATGGAACACATGCCTATTGATTGATTAGTACTTGGATACCGTTTTATTATTATCTCGCAAATGCGCTGCTTTGATTGTTACATGAGTTTCTCTCATCCATGCAACGCCCGTTCATCCATCCCTGTGCCTACGAGTATTTTAATCCTGCTGTTTACTATAATCACTATCGCTGTCTTTGTTACTCTGCTCGTTGTTATTTCACTACTACTACCGCTATAAAACTCGTTACTATCGATAAACTCTTGCGAGCAAGTCTGTTTCCGGTGCAGCTGAATTGACAACTCCGCTGTTAAGGCTTTCAAGTATTCTTTGTCTCCCCTTGTGTCGAATCAATAAATTGGGTTTTACTTCCCTCGAAGACTGTTGCGATCCCCTATACTTGTGGGTTATCAAGACTATTTTCTGGCGCCGTTGCCGGTGACATAGGCATACCCAATGGGCCTGCCGAAAATGGTACCCGGGGTTTAATGAAGGCCCACGACCCGAAGAATAAGAAGATTCGGAAGCCCAAGATACTATTAAGGAAAGCTAGAGTTGTAATAGAAGTCATCGTTTGTAATCTTGCGGGATGGGTTAGAAACCCTCCCGGACTCTGTAAAGTTGTGTATTACGGATCCCTCGGCTCCGCCTCCTATATAAGGGGGAGTCGAGGGACAAAGAAAGGATCGAATCATTGTCTCACAAACCCTAGTTTTTACATTGTCGAGCACTTTTCGGCTGAAACCTTCGAGATCTACTTGCCCTCTACATCCAACGAAACCCTAGTCCACAATCCGTAGGCATTGACAAGTTAATCCCTTGTCAATTGGCGCCGTCTGTGGGATTTAGAGGTTGCAAGGAGCTGATCTCGATGGCACATCCAGAATCGTCGACTTCGTCGGTAGCAAGCAATGCGATGGATCGAGGTAAACAGGAAAAAACTGATCTAGTCGATTTTATTCCTCACCCGCCCTCCCATTTGGATGCATGTGCGTATCTGGAGGGGCCCATCGTCATGACGTTCGGAGAATTCCGATTAAGCGTCAACAAGGAGGGATCTTATCGTCTCGAAGTTCCGATCTCGTCGGAATTTTCAGCGATCGATTCTAACTTTTCATCAAGCGATGAAGAGCTTTCGTCGCCACGCTTCATCAACACCAAGGCAAGCGGAAAGCTCGCCAAGATCTTCAGCGACACATCCTTCGGGTCGTCTGCGGACTCCTTTATAAGCAGCGACTCTGATAGCATCGACAGCTTCAACTTCATCGACAAATCTTTTGCCTTCGGAAAGGTCTTCACCAATCTTTATGATGGTGTCACCAATCCTGACAAAAACCAACACTCAAAATATCATCAAGTCTATGCAATCGAGGAGGCAAGTCGAGCAGAACCAGAGACGTCAGAGGCTTTCGACGATTTGGGAAACCCATACGTCAATCCCGCTGATCTCAGAAGAGGCCTAGGCACTAAATATGTCGGGTCTTCACCTCGTGAAAGAGTTCAACTCCCACAAGCAGCATGGGATAGAGCCGCAAGAGCCATGGACGGTTCAGAACCAATGACCACAACCGCTACTGTCGAAGAATTACAAGCCTATCAATATAGACTTGCTCGTGTGAGTAGGGAATTGGAAAAACAAACAGCTTCCTTGAACAGAAGAAAGGAGGCAGCTTCTGCGTCAAGTAGGCGAAGAGCAGAACTAAGCCGACAATCAGGAACTTCGGGAGATAGTCACAGAGAGGCTCGAAGGAGAGCAAGATCTCGACTGCAAAATATACCCGAAGCAGAGAGGGAGCATCTGGTTCAAAACCTCGACATGTCCTTCATGACGATCGACACAAGGGGAAATATCATCCCTAAGACACCGGAAGCTGGGTATATGGCAACGCAAGCTTATATCCTCGCATCTAGACCACCCCCTGGAGATCCGAGAAAAGTGTTGTTCAACATGGCAATGGCAGGAGTTGGAGTCATGGGAACAGCGTTCACAGCTACACCTCCCGAAGGAACTGCAAGGCAAAATAGTTCACGACCCACTGCAGCAGTGCAAGATCCACCGAGAACAAGTGGAGCAAGAGATACAACAGCTCAAGCAAGGGTAGACAGAGCGCGACAAGAAAGAAGAGAACATCGGCATTCACTAGAAGTTGCCGATGAAGATCTGTGCGGGATCCCGTGTTTTACGAGACGAGTCCGAAAAACTCGAGTCCCATCAGGGTTCAAGCTACCCGAAAATTTCAAGAAATTCGACGGTCTACAGGATCCCGAGGATTGGCTCGTTGACTATCTCGAGATGGTGAAGCTGATAGGAGGAACCAGGGCAACAGCCATGCAGAGCATCCAAGTACATCTAAGTGGAGCCGCACGATCTTGGATAAAGAAACTTCCCCCAGGTTCCATTGACAACTGGGATAGTTTTGAGGACATCTTCGTGAAGAATTTCCGGTCCACCTGCAAGAAACCAGCATCACTGGAAGAATTGAGGGCGTGTAGACAGAAACGCGACGAATCTATGAGAAAATATATACAGAGGTGGAACATCATCAAAAACTCGGCAGAAGATATATCTGACGAGAGGGCAATAGATGCGTTCGTAGCAGGAATTCGACGAGGAGATTTCGTCGAGGACCTAGGAAGAACCAACCCAAAAACAATATCAGCACTGATGGAAATAGCAAACAAATGGGCAGATGGAGAAGATGCTATACATAACAAGCGACATAGGTCGCCAGAGGAGGACCGCAATCGAAATTTTCAAAATAGAAGGCGATTTTCTCGCCAGTTCTACAATAATGATGCTCCTGGCCACATATCGGCTGGTTTCCGAGGAAACTCTGGAGGAAGCAATCAAGATAATTACCAAAGAGGTAACGAGCAACAAGGCGACAACAGAGGTGACTACCGTGGTAATAGGCAAAATATTGGACCAAGGTTTCAGAGACCATATGTGTCTCCCGAGGAAATGATGAACGGACCATGTCAGATGCATTTTTACCTTGATAATAATGGGAAGAGGCAGTCAGGACATCTGCAGAAGGATTGTCGAAATTTTCAAGCAATGTTGCGAGCCGCAGGAATGGCCAACGCTCAGGCGATGAATAGAAACCCCCAGGGGCCTAGGAGCGAGATACACCTCCCACCCCCTCCCGCAATTACGGACGAAAATCGGCATCAGCTCAGAATAGCGGCAGCACCACATCCACCTCCATATGTTGACCCTAACTCTAATGGTGCAGTCTTGATGATTCAGAAAGCTAGGCCATCTAACAGGGCGCAGAAAGTAATTTCGCGACAAGTGTTCATGGCAGAAAAGATGCCTCCACCAACAGTCGAGTACTTAAATTGGTCGGGACAGGACATTGGCTTCACAATTGCGGATCACCCGAAGCAGGTTCCTCGACCAGGGCAATCCGCACTTATCTTACCCGCAGTAATCGCCGGTTTCGACGTATCGAGAGTCTTTATAGATGGCGGCAGCAGCTTAAACCTTATGTACGCAGATACATTAAGGAAGATGAACATATCCCTGGCAAATTTAGCACCAACTGATACACGTTTCCACGGGATCACGCCAGAGAAGCCAAGTTACCCGTTGGGCAAGATCAATCTCGACGTTCAGTTTGGGACCCGAGAAAACTACAGGATAGAGAGATTGGAGTTTGAAGTCGTAGATTTCCCGTCGCAATATCACGCTTTGTTGGGACGACCAGCATATGCCAGGTTTATGGCGGTACCTCACTACACGTACTTATTGTGGAGGTTGCCTGGACCCAAAGGACCAATCACACTCAAAGGAAGCTTCGCATTAGCTGATAAGTGCGACAAAATTTTCATCAACTATCGGAAACTTTCGGGATGCAAGCAGAATATATGGCGCCAAGGCTCACTGATTATGATGTGTTTCCAGACACAGGGAGGCCACTGAGGGAACCAACCTTTAACACGGCGAAGGATTCAAAAGAGGTGCAGATCCACCCGACGGATCCGAAGAAAACAACGTCCATCGCAACAAATATGGACCTCGCATAGGAAAGTGCGCTCGTCGAGTTCCTCCGTGAGCACTGGAAAATCTTCGCATGGTGTCCCGCTGACATGCCAGGAGTACCCAGGGAACTTGCCGAGCACCACCTAAACTTGGATCCTATTGCGAGACCAATCAAACAACCTTTGCGGCGTTTTTCGGAGCCAAACTGCAAAGCTATGCTGTCAGAAATTGATCGACTCAAAGATGCTGGTTTTATTAAAGAGATATCTACAGAAGCCACGTGGGTAGCTAACTCAGTGATGGTGCCGAAGAAAAACACGAAAGTCCTTCGCATGTGTGTCGACTTTACGTGCCTCAACAAACATTGTCCAAAGGATCACTTTCCCCTCCCAAGGATCGATCAAATCATCGACTCCACGGCAGGATGCGAACGTCTTTCCTTCTTGGACGCATATTCTGGTTATAACCAGATCCGATTAAAAGAAGACGACGAAGCCAAGACAGCGTTCATCACACCATATGGCGTGTTTTGTTACAGAACAATGCCTTTTGGTTTGAAAAACGCGGGAGCAACATATCAGCGGATGATGCAGAAATGCCTAGCAACACAGATTGGGAAAAACGTACAAGTCTACATCGATGATGTCGTCATAACTTCAAAAAAGGGGGAAACGTTGATCGAGGATTTGAAAGAAACTTTTGACAACCTCGACAAGTTTTGTCTCAAGCTGAATCCGACAGAATGTTCTTTCGGCGTTCCTGCGGGAGAACTTCTGGGGTTCCTAGTCTCAGCAAGAGGGATTGAAGCAAATCCCGAAAAAATCCAAGCTATCGTAACAATGAGGAAGCCAACAAAGTTGAAGGAAATACATCAATTAACTGGGCGAGTCGCAGCTTTAAGCAGATTCGTCGCCAGACTGGGAGAAAAGGCGCTACCGTTCTACGCCTTAATCAAGCAAGGAGAAAAGTTCCAATGGAACGAAGAGGCAGACAGGGCTTTTGAGGATCTTAAACGGACAATTTCGACACCACCAATCTTGGTGGTGCCAAAAGAGAAGGAACCCCTCCTGCTGTACATTGCGGCTACACCCCAAGTGGTCAGCACATCGCTAGTTGTCGAAAGAGAAGAAGAAGGAAAACTCCACGGGGTGCAGAGACCGGTATATTTCATCAGTGAAGTTTTATCGCCTTCAAAACAACGGTACCCGCAGTACCAGAAGCTAGCATACGGAGTGTTTACAACCGCAAGAAAATTGCGGCACTATTTTTCGGCGCATCCGATAATAGTGGTTAACGAGGCTCCCCTATCCAATATACTAAACAATCCAGAAGCTACAGGCCGTGTCTCCCTTTGGGGAATAGAACTTTCCCCTCGGGACATCACGTATGAAAAAAGAAAGGCAATAAAGTCGCAAATTTTTTCAGATTTCATCAAAGAGTGGATGGAGTTGCAAAATACAGGACCTCCGGATTTATCGAGAACTTGGACCATGAACTTCGATGGATCCAAGAGATTAGAGGGAGCTGGAGCAGGCGTAATTCTCATATCACCTGAAGGCGACAAATTAAAGTACGTCTTACGGATGACGTTCCCAAACGCGTCCAACAACGAGGCAGAATACGAAGCTCTTATACATGGGATGAAGATGGCGAAAGCTTGCGGCGTAACTCGACTAAAAATCTTTGGCGACTCACAATTGGTGGCCCAACAAGTTATGAACCAATGTGATGTAGTCAATGATAGCATGGTGGCGTACAAGGAAATGTATAACGAGCTGGAGAAGCTATTTGATGGATGCGAGGTAAACCACATCAGCAGGTTAAGCAACGACGAAGCCGATGTTCTTGCAAATATTGGGTCGCAATGTTTGGCGATTCCTCCAGGCGTGTTTTGGGAAGAAATAAGCGAGAGATCCACCAAGCCGACGAAACCAAAAAAGAAGGAGAAAGATGAAAAACCCTCGGGTGTCGCAAAAGAACAACTTGAAGAAGAAGAAGAGGAACAGGAGCTAGTCATGATGGTGCAAATACCGTGGATGCAAGCGTACATATCATATATCCTAAGAAAAAGCATACCCGACGATCCAGTTGAAGCAAGGCGAGTTATTAGGCGTTCCAAAGCCTTCACTGTGGTCAAAGGAGAGTTATACAAACGAAGTATCTCGGGCGTGCTACAAAGATGCGTTACATCCGAAGAAGGAAGGGTAATCCTGAAAGAAGTACACGAAGGAGTATGCGGCCATCACGCAAGCAGTCGAGCCATCGCGGCCAAGGTTTTTCGAGCTGGATTTTACTGGTTGACAGCAATTGAGGACGCGAAGGAGATAGTGCGGACCTGTGACGCGTGCCAGTGATTTGCCGCAAAACCTCACTCTCCGGCGGCAGAATTAATGCCAATACCCTTATCTTGGCCTTTTTCTCAGTGGGGTCTCGATATGGTAGGAAAATTGCACAAAGCTTCGCCAGGAGGATACGAGTACATGCTCGTCGCTGTCGACAAATTCACCAAGTGGATAGAAGCGAAGCCGATAAATTCACCAGATGCAGCATCAGCAATAAAATTCGTGAAGAGCATTGTTTTTCGGTTTGGGGTACCTCATAGCATCGTCACGGACAATGGCAGTAACTTCACATCCAAGGAATTCAAGGCATATTGTGCAGAAGTAGGTATCAAATTGCACTTCGCGTCAGTCGCGCATCCTCAAACCAATGGTCAAGTCGAGAAAGCCAATGGTATCATCTGCAATGGCATCAAGAAGCATCTGCTAGGGCCACTGGAAAAAGGTCGACACACTTGGCCAGAAGAACTGCCGAGTGTGTTATGGAGCATCCGAATAACGCCAAATACAGCGACACTGGAGACTCCGTTTTTCCTGGTCCATGGGGCAGAGGCAGTATTGCCGATAGAAATAGAACACGACTCTCCGAGAGTCACGGAATACAATGAAGAAACTTCCGGAAGAGCATTGGAAGACGACGTTGACGCACTCGACGAAGCTCGAGACGAAGTACTATCAAGGGTCACTAAATATCAGCAAGACCTCAAAAATTACCACAGTCGACGTTTGCGACCAAGGTCCTTTCAGGTTGGAGACTTAGTTCTGCGACTCAATCAAGATCGTACGGAAAAACTCGAGTCACCTTGGCTTGGCCCTTACGTCGTCACGGAAGTAATCGAAGGAGGAGCATACAGGATCAAAGATAAGAAGGCAGGGGTTCCCGAGAAAAACCCCTGGAACGTGGCACAGCTAAGGCGTTTCTACGCTTAGTGGCAAAATATAGCTCTCCTTGTAAAAAATACAATGTACTGAAACACCCGCGAGTTTTCAGACGCACTCTTTTCCTTTTTCGGGGCGCCGAGTGGGGCCGGGAAAGGTTTTTAATGAGGCGGGCTCGCGGTGCTGCAATATAATAAAGATAGTGGAGATATATATCTTTTCCTTCGACATGCTCAGGGGTTTACGCCTTTGAAGTTACAATATATATACAATATAGATGAGTTTACCTGACAAAGTTATTTCGCCTTGGTACCAAATACCTCGCCAGATAAAAAGAAGATACAAAATAGCAATCAGAACAGAGCAAAACACTCGGGGGCTAGTACCCGCAAAAATAGTCAGTAAAAGTTCGGTTGCCTTGGTTTAAAAACCTCGCATACACGATAAAAAAACACACCCCTGAAATACTCGGGGGCTTGATGAAGAAAAATAAATATACTCTTTGGCTTTACAATATAGAATATGTCTACAACACAAAAGATGCAATTCCTGAGAAAGTTCGACAAGTTACAAGAAAAAATATCAATCCTTACCTAATATACTATCTATGGACAGCCCTTTGTTATTTGCAGCAGTTGTCGTATGTTCGGCATAACTTCCTTTGACGAAAAATTCAGAGTCCATCCGAAGAAGCTCGTCCATCATTTCCTCGGCTACAGGAGTCACAACATCGTTGATCTTGTCGATGTTCCTTTTTCTCTTCGACTGCTTAGCCAGGCACTTGGAGACAATCGTCGTCAGGTCTAATTTTCGGTAACAGATCTGTATCATAATCATGGTGAATCTTGCTCCAGCAGACAGTTGAGCTCGCACAAAATTATGAATACGAGGAGCATCCCGAAATTTTTCTATGAGACCAAGAAGGGTATCGGGTGCCTCGTTCCGAGGAAACATTGTCTTGTACACCAGGGACAAGGTCCTGGTGCAGAAATCAAGGAACTCGCGAACCTGACAAGCGCGGTCTTGAAACCTGACAATTTGTCGGGTACGTTCCGGAGTGGCCCAGAAAAGAGACCCATGGTCAAGAGAAAGGTTAACAAGGAGATTGGTCCTCGTGTTTACCCTTTCATCTTTAGCAGTAGTATCAAGAAAAGAACCTATATGGTGACGACACAGGAATTTCAGAGAAAAGAACAACAAAAAGACAGAAAAAGTGTCGATTTGAGAAAGCACACCTGACATATCTGCACTGGCTTCATTCATCAAATCTAGCATTAAATTCTCTCGAGCGGTTGCCTTTTCAGCCTCAGAAACGGCGGCTTCCTTAGCAGCTGTGGCTTCTCGAGCTTGCTAGAGTGCAAATTCCTCTTTTTCGGATGCCTTGCAAGATTGTTCCATCATCACGAGTGTTTGCTTCTTCGCATACTGAAGTTGTTAACGAAGCTCTTCCAACTCTTGTGCCAAATTGTTACTCGAGGAATCTCCACCAAGTTCAGCATTAACAAGCACTTTCTTCGAGTGAGAGGAGGCAGGTAAAACAACAGAAGGACGAGGAGTTGCCGAATAGTTGTCAAAAATCAACTGAAAATAAAGATTTTTCGACATCAATCATCCAGCAAACATAGATTTCCATTAAACTTCGAAGTATGTACATTGCTATTACAGAAGAAAGGTCACTACTGGACTACAGAAGTAGTTGTCGCCAAAACTACTAGGGCGACAGCATCAAAAGATAGAACTAAAAAAGAGAGAGGACAGGGTGGTCTACTTGACCTCCGGCTTGGATGCGCTTGGAGCAGGTGCTGGTTCAACACCAAGGAAGGAACGGATTGGTCTTGCGGGAGGCTTGGCAGCTCTAATTAGAGATTGCCATTTCTTCGTCTCCATCTCCCCTATGTCGCCAACCTTGGCCCAGTCGACGTTTTGCTGACTATTAGCGATCAGCGCAATGGTGCCCTCAACGCCAATCTTCAGACCCTCTTGGCGAAGTTTCAGCCCAAGATCTTCCGGCCCATTGAAGGCTTTGGCAAGATCAACAAAAGTAATGGGGGCCTCTTTCTTCGGGAAGAAGTAGGGGAAAAGCTTCGACAGACCTGCCTCAGCGTTTTCAAGACCGTCGTGTGCTTCATCCCCATGGATCTCAAGAAGGGTCAGCGCATCAAGAAGCTCGTCGCCTTCAGGACCCTCAACTTCGTATTCTTGATGAGTTCTCCCTGAAAACAAGCAAAGAGTAGCTTGTAAACAAAGAACGTGGGGAAAAAGTGAAGTAACCTGAGGAAATGCACAAGGATTCAGGCACTTACTGACAAAACGTCGACTCTGCGACTCGAAGCGAGAGAGGATCTCTGTTTCTCGAGCTGATTGCCGAGATATATTCTCGCTCAAGGAAGTTTCCGCGTCATGAAGCCTCTTTCGAAGATCTTCAATGGCGGCAGCATCTTTTTCAGCTTTCTCGCGGGCTCTTTCGCTTTGCTTTAACTTGACAGCAAGAGCGTCAGCACGTTTGTTGGCCTCCGCAAGATCTCCTGGCAAAATACATGACAGTCAAATATCATGACAAAAAAGTGGTACACATGCAACAGAGAAAAATAAAGATAATACCTTCCAACTTCTTCGAAAAGTCACGGTACCCGACAAATTGGGTACCAAGACGAATAAACTCCTTCATTAGAGGCTGAAGAAACGACCAAGGGAGGAAAAGAGGTCAATATAGCAAATATAAATTCGACAACACTTAGCAACAATCAGGAGATGGAAGTATGGAAAGGTTTTGGAACCTACATCATCCAATGAAGGTGTCGACGAGTTACCAGGAAATTGGATAGATTCCTTGGATGGCTCGACCCTCGCTCTCTTTGGAGAAGAGGCTCGGGGGCTTTCTACTGGTGGCGCTTGCTCCTTGTCCTGTTGGGGAGGCGAGGTTTCATCCCCATCATGTTGAGCTTCGAACACAACTAAAGTACGCGATGTACTCGTTCGAGCAGTCGCGTCGGCAGGTTGTTCCTCTTCCTCGTCACTACTACAGTAAAATGGCGACAGTATAAGAAGCAAGATAGACAAGAAACGTTAAAACAAAAAAGTAAGAAGTACAGAGTAACTTACGAGCTAACGAGGGCATCGGTATATGGATTGAAAGTTGCCTTCCTATCTGAAGGCTCAGCTTCTTCGGCTTTGGAAGTGCCGGAATCTTTGACTTCATCCCTTTTCCTCTTCACCCTTGGAGAAGCGTGAGGAAGAGAGTGTGTCGAGGCAGTGGCTTCTGACTCAACCGAAGCCGCGGATTTGTGAGAACCCGCGACTTCAGTGGCAGGGCGCGAGCTGCCTTGGTTATCATCGTCGACAACGGCACGGTCTTCAACTTCTCCACCCTCAGGAAGAGGAGGAAGAGAAGCAAGGACGGGGTGATCCTGAGAAAAAGAAAGAGTGTCGACAAAAAGGCATTAATAAGATAGTAGCCGACAAAAAAATAAAAACTCGAGGAGGCAGTATAGCAATTAAAAAGAAGAATTACCTCGGGAAGGGGATTGGCGCTACTATATGGCGCAATACGGCAAGAAGATGGAACTGAATCCTTCTTGTTGAGCGATGAGATTTTGCGGATAAGCTTTTCAAAATCCTTCAAAGGAAGATCTTTCGAGAGCCTGTCAACAACTTTTTCACCAGCGTATTTCCAGAAGGGGTTTTTGCGCGCCTGGAGAGGCTGCACTCTAGTCCTAAGGAAATAGGCGGTAATCTCAATACCCGACAGTTCCTTTCCACGGGTGTTCTGTAGCTCATGGATGCGAGTCATCAGCGCCTCTGTCGCCAACTTCTCAGCAGCGGTAGCTTCAGCATCCCAAGAACGGCGGCGAAGGATTTTGGCTTCTCCGTCAAAAGGGGCGATGTTTTCCTCCACTGGATTGGAGCTTTCTTCGTGGATATACAGCCACTTCTTCCGCCAACCTTGGACGGAGTCGGGAAATTTGACGTCGAAATATTCGACATCAGAACGAACACAGATAACAACGCCGCCAATATTGTAGGCGACGTTGTGAGAGCCATTACGGCGGATGCAGAAGATGCGCTTCCACAGAGCCCAATTGGGTTGGACCCCGAGGAAGCACTCACACAGTGTGATAAAAATCGAGATGTGGAGAATGGAATTGGGCGTCAGATGATGCAACTGAAGCCCATAGACAAAAAGGAGACCACGAAGAAATTCGTGGATTGGGGGAGAAAGTCCTCGGATGAGATGGTCAACGAAACTAACCCGATAGTCGATTGGAGGCTTCGGGTAGCTTTCCTCCTTGGGGAACTGGAGCGAGTCCTCCTTCTTGTTGAATCCCATCTTCCTCAGCATGTTGATGTCTTGGGCAGAGATCTTGGATCTCTCCCACTCGGCGCTTCCCAGATCTGTTGTCGTCATCCTCGACTCCGGCGTGCTATGCCTAGTCAAACGGATGCGAGGCGGCATCAACGGACTTGGCGGCGAAAGGCGTGAGAGTGGTTGCGCGCTTGAAGCAATGGGAGCAATGGAGGAGTTGCAGAGGAGGAGCAGAGATGCGGCGCGAGCGAAAGTGCTGAAGGAGGAGGACGATGGCCTTATGTAGTGGTGCGGCGAGTCGATGCAACCGTTGGATGGAAAAATTATGACGCAGATAGCCAACACGTGGACAAGGGGTAAAAATGGATTTTTACTGAGAAGTGAACGGTCAGGCGATACAGTATAAGTGCCAGAAAAAGCGGAGGACGTGTGTCCCCCACTTGCATGACGTGTCAATTGGATAGGAAAATGGGACCCACAAGGCAGAGAGAGAAGCGGTTCTCGCATGTTCCCGATTCAGTAATCGTGGCTATCGTAAGCAATGATGTCACCTTGACAAGAGAAATTTTCGACAAAGACGCTTGACAAGAATTTCGACAGGAAAAGATCATTGATTATTTCGGGAGCCTTTGAACAAATACAAGTTTTTGCCCAAATGCTCGGGGGCTACTTCGGAAAAAAGAAATGTTCAAGTGTAACAAAATAGAAATGGCAAGAGTCTATGATCAAATACAAGTATTTTTTCATAGCCTCGGGGGCTACTCCCATCGGGAGCGCTGTTCGCGCACCCGATAGATTGGAAAAATTATGTGACAGGGAAAAAAGTATAGCAACATAGGGCGTGGAGCCTACACTCAAGCACAAGTTCTTGACTGTAGCCTCGGGGGCTACTCCCATCGGGAACGCTGTTCGCGTGCCCGATGAAATTATAAAAAAAAAGAGAGAGAGAAAGAGATAGAAAAGGAAAAAAGAAAGAGGAAGTGAATATATTTCGAGTTATACAAATAACTCTGCATATACTCCCATCGGGAAAGCAATATAAGTCATCCGTTGACTCATTAAAATGTGCTATTCCAACAGCCGAATAAGCACTCGACAATATATTCTCAGAGCGCCAAAGTTGCGACTAAATCTCTGAATGCCGCAAAATTTGTGAAGGTAAGACCCCAGATCCGTTCTGTGCGGCGTGGCGCCGTCTCTGACGTCGGTTCGCTACTTTTTTCCGTATCAACAGATACGAAAAAAAATCCTAACGGACGCGTTAGGTACCCGATAAATATGATTGGGACTCGACAGAATGGTAAGACCTTAAGCGGCACCTGTCGAAGTTTACACCAGTATCCCGAGATCATGTCCAGGGACGTGATCTTGAAGTAGATTTTTGCGGATTGCCACTAGAGCAGTTAACTAGTACCTGATCCGTCAGATGAACTAGCCCCAACTACCATTATCCCTGTACAATATAGAAATTCGTATGCAAAGATATGTGCGAAAATTCGGAGTTGTCGAATAAATATAAAAGTGGAGATTTTCCCTGACTCTGTGATTCAAGCAAAATCTCGAGGGCTACTGACATAGGCATACCCAATGGGCCTGCCGAAAATGGTACCCGGGGTTTAATGAAGGCCCACGACCCGAAGAATAAGAAGATTCGGAAGCCCAAGATACTATTAAGGAAAGCTAGAGTTGTAATAGAAGTCATCGTTTGTAATCTTGCGGGATGGGTTAGAAACCCTCCCGGACTCTGTAAACTTGTGTATTACGGATCCCTCGGCTCCGCCTCCTATATAAGGGGGAGTCGAGGGACAAAGAAAGGATCGAATCATTGTCTCACAAACCCTAGTTTTTACATTGTCGAGCACTTTTCGGCTGAAACCTTCGAGATCTACTTGCCCTCTACATCCAACGAAACCCTAGTCTACAATCCGTAGGCATTGACAAGTCAATCCCTTGTCACCGGGGAGCATAGCTTTATTTGGAAGTTCACTTGGATTGATATTGTTCGCTGCAAATTCTCCATCATGGGTAAACCTCGCGATCCTAAAGTCGCCATATTACCATCCACTACAAGAAAAGGTACAACTCGAGTACCTCTCGTCGCTCTTGATTCACCATCCGTGATTGATAAACTTGTTTCACCACCACATGCTTCACATGCCGGTACTTCGCTAGATCTGAAAA
>NC_061509.1:200551174-200589610 GCF_022539505.1 Lolium rigidum
TTGTCCCGATTTCGTCACTTCGGGGCCATTGGTTCCGGACAGACGACATGTGTATACAACTTATAGGTAAGACCATAAACAATGAATATCATGATGAAACAATAACATGTTCAGATCTGAGATCATGGCACTCGGGCCCTAGTGACAAGCATTAAGCATAACAAGTTGCAACAATATCATAAAAGTACCATCTACGGACACTAGGCACTATGCCCTAACAATCTTATGCTATTACATGACCAATCTCATCCAATCCCTACCATCCCCTTCGGCCTACAGCGGGGGAATTACTCACACATGGATGGGGGAAACATTACTGGTTGATGGAGAGGCGTTGGCGGTGATGGCGGTGATGATCTCCTCCAATTCCCCGTCCCGGCGGAGTGCCGAACGGAGACTTCTGGCTCCCGCGACGGAGTTTCGCGATGTGGCGGCGTTCTGGAGGGTTTCTGGCGACTTCGACTTTTCTCCTGGCGTTTTTAGGTCGAGGCGAATAAGTAGTCCGAAGGAGGGCGTCGGAGGCCGGCCGAGGGGGCCACACCACAGGGCCGCGCGGGCCCCCCCTGGGCCGCGCCGCCCTATGGTGTGGGGCCCTCGAGCCTCCACTTCAATTGCCCTTCTGGCTCCGTTAGTTTCCTGGGAAAATAGGTCCTTCTGCATAAATTCCGAGGTTTTTCCCGAAAGTTGGATTTCTGCACAAAAACGAGACACCAGAGCAGTTCTGCTGAAAACAGCGTTAGCCCGTGTTAGTTGCATCCAAAATACACAAATTAGAGGCCAAACAATAGCAAAAGTGTTCGGGAAAATAGATACGTTTTGGACGTATCACAAGCCGGTGAGATTGACAACCTCACTGTTTCGTTGGGGCAAAGTACTTTGGTTGTGTTGTGCAGGTTCCACGTTGGCGCCGGAATCTCTGGTGTTGCGCCGCACTACAACCCGCCGTCATCAACCTTCAACGTGCTTCTTGGCTCCTCCTGGTTCGATAAACCTTGGTTTCTTTTCGAGGGAAAACTTGCTGCTGTGCGCATCATACCTTCCTCTTGGGGTTCCCCAACGAACGTGTGAAATACACGCCATCAAGCATATTTTCACGGCGCCGTTGTCGGGGAGATCAAGACACGCTGCAAGGGGAGTCTCCACTTCTCAACCTCTTTACTTTGTTTTTGTCTTGCTTTATTTTATTTACTACTTTGTTTGCTGCATTATATCAAAACACAAAAAAATTAGTTGCTAGCTTTACTTTATTTACTGTCTTGTTTGCTATATCAAAAACACAAAAAAAATTAGTTTACTTGCATTTACTTTATCTAGTTTGTTTTATTTACTACTGCTAAAATGGCCACCCCTGAAAATACTAAGTTGTGTGACTTCACTAGCACAAATAATAATGATTTCTTATGCACACCTATTGCTCCACCTGCTACTATAGCAGAATTCTTTGAAATTAAACCTGCTTTACTTAATCTTGTCATGAGAGAGCAATTTTCTGGTGTTAGTTCCGATGATGCTGCTGCCCATCTCAATAATTTTGTTGAACTATGTGAAATGCAAAAGTATAAAGATGTAGATGGTGACATTATAAAATTAAAATTGTTTCCTTTCTCATTAAGAGGAAGAGCTAAAGATTGGTTGCTATCTCTGCCTAAGAATAGTATTGATTCATGGACTAAATGCAAGGATGCTTTTATTGGTAGATATTATCCCCTGCTAAAATTATATCTTTGAGGAGTAGCATAATGAATTTTAAACAATTGGATAATGAACATGTTGCTCAAGCTTGGGAAAGAATGAAATCTCTGGTTAAAAATTGCCCAACCCATGGACTGACTACTTGGATGATCATCCAAACCTTCTATGCAAGACTAAATTTTTCTTCGCGGAATTTATTGGATTCAGCTGCTGGAGGTACCTTTATGTCCATCACTCTTGGTGAAGCAACAAAGCTTCTTGATAATATGATGGTTAATTACTCTGAATGGCACACGGAAAGAGCTCCACAAGGTAAGAAGGTAAATTATGTTGAAGAATCCTCTTCCTTGAATGATAAGATTGATGCTATTATGTCTATGCTTGTGAATGGTAGGACTAATGTTGATCCTAATAATGTTCCATTAGCTTCATTGGTTGCTCAAGAAGAACATGTTGATGTAAACTTCATTAAAAATAATAATTTCAACAACAATGCTTACCGGAACAATTCTAGTAATAACTATAGGCCATATCCTTATAATAATGGTAACGGTTATGCTAATTCTTATGGGAATTCTTACAACAATAATAGGAATACACCCCCTGGATTTGAAGCCATGCTTAAAGAAATTATTAGTACACAAACTGCCTTTAACAAATCTGTTGAGGAAAAGCTCAATAAAATTGATATTCTTGCTTCTAGAGTCGATAGTCTTGCCTCTGATGTTGATCTTTTGAAATCGAAAGTTATGCCTAATAGGGATATTGAAAATAAAATTGTTACTACAGCAAATGCCATCCAAGTTAGAATTAATGAGAATATAAGATTAATGGCCGAACTGCGTGCTAGGTGGGATAGAGAAGAAAATGAAAAACTAGCTAAAGAGAAAATGTAGCTCAAGTTTGGACTATTACCACCACTAGCAATGCTAATGATTCACATGTTGCTGCACCTCCTACTATTAATGATAAAATAATTGGTGTTGGCAATGCTTCTACTCCTAGTGCAAAGCGCGCAAAATTACACGAAACCGCTAAAAGCTGCTCGAAACTGCCTGTGATAAAACTGCTGAAATTTTTTCCAACCTTGGGGATGATAATCCCATTGCTTTAGATTGTAATGATTTAGATTTTGATGATTGCCACATCTCTGAAGTTATAAAGTTCTTGCAAAAACTTGCTAAGAGTCCCAATGCTAGCGTTGTAAACTTGGCTTTCACAAAACATATTACAAATGCTCTCATAAAAGCTAGAGAAGAGAAACTAAAACTTGAAACTTCTATTCCTAGAAAGCTAGAGGATGGTTGGGAGCCCATCATTAAAATGAGGGTCAAAGATTTTGATTGTAATGCTTTATGTGATCTTGGTGCAAGTATTTCTGTTATGCCTAAGAAAGTCTATGATATGCTTGACTTGCCATCATTGAAAAACTGTTATCTGGATGTTAATCTCGCTGATAATGCTAAAAAGAAACCTTTGGGGAGAGTTGATAATGTTCATATTATGGTTAACAATAACCTTGTCCCCGTTGATTTTGTTGTCTTGGATATTGAATGCAATGCATCTTGCCCCATTATATTGGGAAGACCTTTTCTTCGAACTCATTGGTGCTACTATTGATATGAAGGAAGGTAATATTAAATATCAATTTCCTCTCAAGAAAGGTATGGAACACTTCCCTAGAAAGAGAATGAAGTTACCTTATGATTCTATTATTAGAACAAATTATAATGTTGATGCTTCATCTCTCGATGTTACTTGATATACACTTTCTGCGCCTAGCTGAAAGGCGTTAAAGAAAAGCGCTTATGGGAGACAACCCATGTTTTTACTACAGTATTTTTGTTTTATATTTGAGTCTTGGAAGTTTTTTACTACTGTAGCAACCTCTCCTTATCTTAGTTTTGAGTTTTGTTGTGCCAAGTAAAGTCTTTGATAGTAAAGTAAGTACTAGATTTGGATTACTGCGCAGTTCCAGATTTCTTTGCCGTCACGAATCTGGGTCTACCTCCCTGTAGGTAGCTCAGAAAATTAAGCCAATTTACGTGCATGATCCTCAGATATGTACGAAACTTTCATTCAATTTGGGCATTTTCATTTGAGCAAGTCTGGTGCCCTAATAAAATCCATCTTTACGGACTGTTCTGTTTTGACAGATTCTGCCTTTTATTTTGCATTGCCTCTTTTGCTATGTTGGATGAACTTCTTTGATCCATTAATGTCCAGTAGCTTTATGCAATGTCCAGAAGTGTTAAGAATGATTGTGTCACCTCTGAACATGTTAATTTTTATTGTGCACTAACCCTCTAATGAGTTGTTTCGAGTTTGGTGTGGAGGAAGTTTTCAAGGATCAAGAGAGGAGTATGATGCAATATGATCAAGGAGAGTGAAAGCTCTAAGCTTGGGGATGCCCCGGTGGTTCACCCCTGCATATTCTAAGAAGACTCAAGCGTCTAAGCTTGGGGATGCCCAAGGCATCCCCTTGTTCATCGACAACATTATCAGGTTCCTCCCCTGAAACTATATTTTTATTCCGTCACATCTTATGCACTTTGCTTGGAGCGTCGGTTTGTTTTTTTTGTTTTGTTTGAATAAAATGGATCCTAGCATTCACTTTATGGGAGAGAGACACGCTCCGCTGTAGCATATGGACAAGTATGTCCTTAGGCTCTACTCATAGTATTCATGGCGAAGTTTCTTCTTCGTTAAATTGTTATATGGTTGGAATTGGAAAATGCTACATGTAGTAATTCTAAAATGTCTTGGATAATTTGATACTTAGCAATTGTTGTGCTCATGTTTAAGCTCTTGCATCATATACTTTGCACCCATTAATGAATAAATACTTAGAGCTTGCTAATTTGGTTTGCATATTTGGTTTCTCTAGAGTCTAGATAACATCTAGTATTGAGTTTTGAACAACAAGGAAGACGGTGTAGAATCTTATAATGTTTACAATATGTCTTTTATGTGAGTTTTGCTGCACCGTTCATCCTTGTGTTTGTTTCAAATAACCTTGCTAGCCTAAACCTT
Organism: Lolium rigidum; assembly: GCF_022539505.1. Lineage (NCBI taxonomy): Eukaryota > Viridiplantae > Streptophyta > Magnoliopsida > Poales > Poaceae > Lolium > Lolium rigidum. The sequence continues at coordinate 200,555,900 of NC_061509.1, forward strand.
GTATCGAGAGGGAATACTTCTCATGCATCCCAAATACTTGAGCCAACCACTATGCCATTTGTGTCCACTATACCTACCTACTACATGGTATTTATCCGCCATTCCAAAGTAAATTGCTTGAGTGCTACCTTTAAAATTCCATCATTCACCTTTGCAATATATAGCTCATGGGACAAATAGCTTAAAAACTATTGTGGTATTGAATATGTACTTATGCACTTTATCTCTTATTAAGTTGCTTGTTGTGCGATAACCATGATTCTGGGACGCCATCAACTATTCTTTGTTGAATATCATGTGAGTTGCTATGCATGTACGTCTTGTCTGAAGTAAGAGAGATCTACCACCTTAATGGTTGGAGCATGCATATTGTTAGAGAAGAACATTGGGCCGCAAACTAAAGCCATGATTCATGGTGGAAGTTTCAGTTTTGGACAAATATCGTCAATCTCATATGAGAATAATAATTGTTGCCACATGCTTATGCATTTAAGAGGAGTCCATTATCTGTTGTCCATGTTGTCCCGGTATGGATGTCTAAGTTGAGAATAATCAAAAGCGAGAAATCCAAAATGCGAGCTTTCTCCTTAGACCTTTGTACGAGCGGCATGGAGGTACCCCATTGTGACACTTGGTTAAAACATGTGCATTGCAAAGATCCGGTAGTCCAAGCTAATTAGGACAAGGTGCGGGCACTATTAGTATACTATGCATGAGACTTGCAACTTGTAAGATATAATTTACATAACTCATATGCTTTATTACTACCGTTGACAAAATTGTTTCATGTTTTCAAAATAAAAGCTCTAGCACAAATATAGCAATCGATGCTTTCCTCTTTGAAGGACCATTCTTTACTTTTATGTTGAGTCAGTTCACCTATCTCTCTCCACCTCAAGAAGCAAACACTTGTGTGAACTGTGCATTGATTCCTACATACTTGCATATTGCACTTGTTATATTACTCTATGTTGACAATTATCCATGAGATATACATGTTACAAGTTGAAAGCAACCGCTGAAACTTAATCTTCCTTTGTGTTGCTTCAATACCTTTACTTTGATTTATTGCTTTATGAGTTAACTCTTATGCAAGACTTATTGATGCTTGTCTTGAAGTACTATTCATGAAAAGTCTTTGCTTTATGATTCACTTGTTTACTCATGTCATTACCATTGTTTTCATCGCTGCATCCACTACATATGTTTACAAATAGTATGATCAAGGTTATGATGGCATGTCACTTCAGAAATTATCTTTGTTATCGTTTTACCTGCTCGGGACGAGCGAGAACTAAGCTTGGGGATGCTGATACGTCTCCGACGTATCGATAATTTCTTATGATCCATGCCATATTATTGATGATACCTACATGTATTATGCACACTTTATGTCATATTCGTGCATTTTCCGGAACTAACCTATTAACAAGATGCCGAAGAGCCGATTGTCATGTTTCTGCTGTTTTTGGTTTCGAAATCCTAGTAACGAAATATTCTCGGAATTGGACGAAATCAAGACCCGGGGTCCTATTTTGCCACGAACCTTCCGGAAGACCGAAAGGGATACGAAGTGGGGCGACGAGGCGCCGCCACCATAGGGCCGCGCGGCCAGAGGGGGGGCCGCGCCGCCCTATGGTGTGGGCCCCTCGTCAGCCCTCCGACTCTGCCCTTCCGCCTACTTAAAGCCTCCGTCGCGAAACCCCTGATGCGAAAAACCACGATACGGAAAACCTTCCAGATACGCCGCCGCCGCCAATCCCATCTCGGGGGATTCTGGAGATCTCCTCCGGCACCCTGCCGGAGAGGGGATTCATCTCCCGGAGGACTCTACACCGCCATGGTCGCCTCCGGAGTGATGAGTGAGTAGTTCACCCCTGGACTATGGGTCCATAGCAGTAGCTAGATGGTTGTCTTCTCCTCATTGTACTTCATTGTTGGATCTTGTGAGCTGCCTAACATGATCAAGATCATCTATCTGTAATACTCTATGTTGTGTTTGTCGGGATCCGATGGATAGAGAATACCATGTTATGTTAATTATCAAGTTATTACATATGTGTTGTTTATGATCTTGCATGCTCTCCGTTATTAGTAGAGGCTCTAGCCAAGTTTTTGCTCTTAACTCCAAGAGGAGTATTTATGCTCGATAGTGGGTTCATGCTCGCATTGACACATGGGACGAGTGACGAAAGTTCTAAGGTTGTGTTGTGCTTGTTGCCGCTAGGGATAAAACATTGGCGCTATGTCCGAGGATGTAGTTGTTGATTACATTACGCACCATACTTAATGCAATTGTCTGTTGTTAGCAACTTAATACCGGAGGGGTTCGGATGATAACCTGAAGGTGGACTTTTTAGGCATAGATGCAGTTGGATGGCGGTCTATGTACTTTGTCGTAATGCCCAATTAAATCTCACTATACTTATCATGACATGTATGTGCATTGTTATGCTCTCTCTATTTGTCAATTGCCCGACTTTAATTTGTTCACCCAACATGCTTTTATCTTATGGGAGAGACACCTCTAGTGAACTGTGGACCCCGGTCCATTCTTTAATACTGAAATACAAATCTGCTTGCAATACTTGTTTTTACTTGTTTTCTCTGCAAACAATCATCTTCCACACAATACGGTTAATCCTTTGTTACGGCAAGCCGGTGAGATTGACAACCTCACTCGTTTCGTTGGGGCAAAGTACTTTGGTTGTGTTGTGCAGGTTCCACGTTGGCGCCGGAATCTCTGGTGTTGCGCCGCACTACATCCCGCCGTCATCAACCTTCAACGTGCTTCTTGGCTCCTCCTGGTTCGATAAACCTTGGTTTCTTTCCGAGGGAAAACTTGCTGCCGTGCGCATCATACCTTCCTCTTGGGGTTCCCCAACGAACGTGTGAAATACACGCCATCATGGTGCATTGCGGTATAAGATCAGAAAAGATGACCCTGGTGATGTTGAGGGCGAGCCACCCAGGAAGAGGGTTCCTGCAAAGGTGATGTGGTATGCTCCAATAATACCACGGTTGAAACGTTTGTTCAGAAACAAAGAGCATGCCAAGTTGTTGCGATGGCACATTGAAGAACGTAAGAAGGACGCGATGTTGAGGCACCCCGGCTGATGGTCGGCAGTGGAGAAACATCGGGAGAGAGTCCCGGATTTTGCAAGTGAGGCAAGGAACTTATACTTTGGTCTAAGTACAGATGGAATGAATCCTTTTGGGGAGCAGAGCTGCAGTCACAACACCTGGCCCGTGACTCTATGTATCTACAACCTTCCTCCTTGGTTGTGCATGAAGCGGAAGTTCATTATGATGCCAGTGCTTATCCAAGGCTCAAAGCAACCGGGCAACGACATTGATGTGTACCTAAGGCCATTAGTCGATGAACTTTTGGAGTTGTGGGCCAAACCAGGTGTACGTGTGTGGGATGAGCACACCGAGCAAGAATTTGACCTACGAGCGTTGCTATTCGTAACCATCAATGATTGGCCTGCTCTCGGTAACATTTCGGGACAGACGAACAAAGGATACAATGCATGCACACACTCTGTTTAGATGAGACTGAAAGTAAATATTTGGGAAAAAGCAGAAAAGTTGTGTACCCGTTCAATCGTCGTTTCCTTCCGTGCAAGCATCCCTTAAGGAAAAAAGGCAAGCATTTCGATGGCGAGGCAGACCGCTGTCCGAAGCATGTCCCCCGTAGTGGTGCTGATATATTTGACATGGTCAAGGATTTAAATGTTATCTTTGGAAAGGGTCCAGGCGAGTCGACCTGTTCCGAAAGACAGCCGACGGACACGCGCCCATGTGGAAGAAGAAATCTATTTTTTGGGAGCTAGAATATTGGAAAGTCCTGGAAGTCCGCTCTGCAATCGACGTGATGCACCTGACCAAGAATCTTTGTGTGAATATTCTAGGTTTTCTGGGCGTGTATGGAAAGACAAAAGATACACTAGAAGCACGGGAGGACCAGGAACGTCATAAAGGACGAAACGACAATCATCCAAGGCAGTTTGTAGGGCCTGCCAGCTACGCTCTTACCAAACAAGAGAAGGAGATCTTTTTTGAAGCCCTATTCAGTATCAAGGTTCCGTCTGGTTTCTCGTCGAATATAAAGGGGATAGTAAATATGAAGGAGAAAAAATTCCAGAACACGAAGTCCCATGGCTAGTCACGTGCTTATGACACAATTGCTTCCGGTTGCATTGAGGGGACTTCTACCGGAAAATGTTCGACTAGCCGTTGTGAAGATATGTGCATTCCTCAACGCAATTTCTCGGAAGGTAATGGATCCGAAACTTTGTCGGGATTACGGGAAGATGTGGTCGAATGTCTTGTCAGCTTCGAGTTGTTGTTCCCACCATCCTTCTTCAATATTATGACGCACCTCCTCGTTCACCTAGTTGAAGAGATTAGAATTCTCGGTCATGTATTTCTACACAATATGTTCCCCTTCGAGAGGTTCATGGGAGTCTTAAAGAAATATGTTCATAACCGAGCTAGGCCGGAAGGAAGTATCTCAAAGGGCTACGGAACTAAGGAGGTCATTGAGTTTTGTGTTGACTTTCTTCACGACCTTAAGCCGATTGGTGTTCCTGAATCTCGGTATGAGGGGAGGCTGACTGGAAAAGGCACACTAGGAAGGAAAGCAACGGTGTGCGGGGACAAGATTTCTTTCAATCAAGCACACTACACGGTTCTATACAATTCCAGCTTGGTGGCTCCGTACATCAAGAAACATAAGAATGTTTTACGAGAAATAAACCGGGCCAGCCCGAGTCCTTGATTACACGTCAACACATGAATACCTTTGGCGATTGGTTGCAAAGACATCTCATTAATGACCCATCTGTTGTGGAGCAGTTGTACTTGTTGGCCGGGTTACCATCTTCAAACATATGTACATTCCAAGGGTACGAGATAAATGGGAATACATTTTACACGATAGACCAAGATAAAAAGAGCACCAACCAAAACAGCGGTGTCCGCTTCGATGCAAAAGACGAGAATGGGCGAGACCACCACATATTATGGATACATAGAGGAGATATGGGAACTTGACTATGGTCCCACTTTTAAGGTCCCTTTGTTTCGGTGCAAATGGGTGAAGCTCAGCGGTACACATATTGACGATAAGTACGGTATGATAACGATGGATCCCAACAATCTTGCGTACCTGGACGAGCCATTTGTCCTAGCCAGCGAGGTGGCTCAAGTTTTCTACGTGAAGGACATGTCTAGCAAATCAAGAAAAAGAAATCAACAAAAGAATACATCAACCGAGGAGCCAAAGCGCCACATAGTTCTTTCGGGGAAAAGAAACATCGTGGGAGTGGATGACAAGACAGACATTCAGAAGATTATAATAAGTTTAAAGAAATTCCGCCCTTCACGGTGAATATTGACCCAAGCATCTTGCTAAATGATGAAGATTCTCCATGGCTACGGCGTAGAAGATCACAACACTAGATGGCGATGTAATAATGTATTCTTCATATATAGTTCCCAAGACAATCTCTACATTTATGTAATAATGAGAACCCTTTCCCCAACACTCGTTAGAGGAGACGGAGTCTTTCACGGGCTTGCGGGGAAATTTTTCGAGGAGCAGCTTCCGAAGATGCCGTAGGGCGTGTGCACCAACGACATCTTCGAGAAGCTGCGCCACGGGAGATTTCCCAACCCTTTCCTTCATCCATGGGAATGAAAATGTGCTTGGCTTGTTGATCTGCTTGGCAAGCCGTATCGATGCTCCTTTTATAGGCACGTCACCGCTTCTACTTTATCTTGTTCCTTCAACAGGGCGTCGTGCGCTACATGCTTTATCTCATTGAGCAGTGCGTCAACCCACGCGTCCTTATCCTGCCAACAACTTTAGTCCCGGTTGCAGCCACCAACCGTGACAAAACGTTACCGACACATCCTAATCCTGCCGACAGCTCTAGTCCCGGTTGCAGCCACCAACCGTGACAAAAGGTTACCCGCACATCAGCCCCCCAGATAAGGCCCTCCTAGATAAGCCTCCCCCAGTCATTTGTCCCGGTTTGAGCCTCCACCCGGGATGATAGTTTCGCGCGCCACTTCGTTCCCGCCTATTTTCTTCCCGCATTCCCGCCATTTTTCCACTATATATATGTAGGCTTGGACTCATATCTGCAAACCTCATCACTCTCTCCCATGGCTTCCATCGTATGTCTAACACCCCGGGAGGCGGAGGCGCTTTGCGCCTCGAACTACCCCTGCCGGCTGGTTGCTGAGCGTCGGAGGCGTACCGGTCCCTCCTATCCCTCTAGGTGTGCCACGCGAGATGGCCATCACGAAACACTACTATTTCGAGCTCACGCCTGAGCAGCGGAGGAATCCCCAGTGGCATCCCGACTACAACCCGACTTGGGACAGCTTCTTCATCAATCGGCGTGAGAGGGCGGTTGCCAGGTACGAGGAGGACGGCCCGCCTCCTTCGAACTTCAACAAGGCCGACCGTCGGATGTGGTGGCGTGGCCGGACTCTCCAGAGCGTCATGGCCTATCGTGGCCCCCACCTGCGCTACCCTCAATCCCAGCCCACGCGTGCTCACCCGCCGAGGTTCGACAACCGCGACCCCGATGCTAGCGACGATGACGTCGGCGACTATGATGACTACAGTGGCGACTATTATAGGGCTAGGCACGACTATGATTGAATGGCTCCAACATTCGAATCCGGCCATGTATCTTATGTTTCAGTTGAGCTCTGTACTTTAATTTCAGTTCAATCGTAATAAATTTCGTGTCAACCACTTTATTGAACAAAAACAACCGACAACGACTTTATAAACTAAATTTAAACTAATAGAACCGACAACGACTTTATTGAAATTACAATAAAATAGATAAATTACTAGTCTAGTCTCTACTCGTTGTCGGAGGTTGTCTCCGTCCAAATGTCATCCCACTGAGGGTCGTTTTCGGTCCAAGTTGTATTCGGGTTCTCGAGCTCGAAGGCGGCGACGGCCCAACGGTGGCGCCTGTTGGACCTGCGTTGTGCCCTAAGGTTAGCAAAGAACGCTTCGGTGTTGTCGACATCGTTGGGGAACTGCGCCCTCCACTGGCGCATCAACTGCTCGTCGCGCTCGGCGATGGCGATCCTGCGCTGCACCTGGTGGTGCCGGCGACGGTCCTCGTCGTCGACGAGGCACGGCGGTGGCGCGAGGAACTCCGCCTCCTCTAGCGATTCAACATCTGGGAAGTTCATGTCGCGCCCTGGCCGCCGAAAGGGCCACGCCGCCGCGTCGTAAGCGCGCGCCGCCAGCTCCGGCGTGTTGTACGTGCCGAGGGTGAGGCGGAAGCCACCGGCGCGTATCTCGGCGTAGAACCTACCACTCGGACGCACTCGAACGCCATGAAAACCGGACGCCCCTCGACGACGTGGAGGCATCCCGGAGATGAATGAGCGGAAGCGGTGGCGACGTGTGGTTGCGCCCGCACTCGTCGCTCTATATAGCGCACGCGGGGCATGGCACGTGTAAACCACGGCTACACACGTCGCACGCCGGCGTCGGCGGGGCGAGGCACGTGGAAGCGGTGGCTACACGTCGCACGACGGCGTCGACGGGGAAGTGACACGTGTGGCACGGCGGTGAAACGTTTGATATGATGCGAGATGCAAATAGTTATATGGATGTCATATTCATGTTCATTGGATTTTTCTGATCAATTTTCATATATAAAACTTTTCTATTTGAGTTACCACTAGGACAATGCCCGCGCGTTGCGACGGAAGAGTGAGCCAAGATCTCGTACGCTGCAACATGAGAAAAAAACATTTAGATGAGAAGAATGATAGCCGATCTAGCACATTTTGCTTTTTCTAGTCCACTTCCCATCCTTGCCTTTCCATGGTATCCGCGTGCCGCTCGGATGTCGAGCATCACGTCCATAACTTTCGATTTTGCACGAATTATGAAGATCAATTAGGCGGATCACACCTCCACATTGCTCGTTGTGTATTCTTGAATCGGCTTGCTCGCACTCCCCTGGGCAAGGACCAGGCCAGCCACCAATGCACCCAACCCTATCATCGATTCCCCTCCCATCCCTGGTAGCTTCAGGCTCAGGCTACTTTAATTCCCTCCCCTCACAGGCTACTTCAATTCATGCAGGCAATCTCATTCTTCTATTCATGTACGGAAGCAGATTTCGGACAAACCAATTGTTCTACTTCTTTTTGATTCCCAGCTTGCTGATATTTGAGGCAACTTTGAGTATATAAATCGGTGGAATTTATTGTAAGCAATCGATGTGGGACTATTCAACCTAGAATATTCATACGACCCATGTATTTTGACTTAACACAAGCTATTTTCTGGGATGGATTCCATTGATTGTTAGATTTTCTTCTGGGCCAAGTCGGTACATTTAACAGGCGTTGGCCCAGCAGCAACCAGCACCCTCCCCAGACCCGCGAGCACACGACGTCTTCCCCTGTTTCCATCCATGCCTGTCGTTCGTTTCCTCCCGTCCCTGCTTCATCTCTCTCTCACCTGAAGCTCTCGCTGGCTCCTCCTCCTCCCGCCACCATGGTCCACTGCCCACACAGCCGCTATTATACCGGCTGCCGCCGACCGCTGTCGGGTCCTCTATTTCCCAGCGCTGAACCCCTATCCTTCTCCACGTCCCCCTCCACCACAAGTTGGAAATCGCTGGTCCCCAGCGATAATACTGGTCCTAGATCTCAGGTATTGAGATTTTAGGCGATTCCGGTCCTGTTCCACTGGCCGGAGGAGGTGGAGATCGCTGGTGGATGGAGATCGAGGGGATGGCGGCGGGATGTGGCTCTATCCTGGATGTTTCTGTTTGGGAGGAGTGGAGGTCGATCCGTTCTATTGCGGGCGGAGGCAGTTGCACGCGGGTCTCGCGACGGTGTGGTAGGTCAAGCACGAGTTGGAAGCGGGCGGCGGAGGGAACGCTCGGGCCAGGCATGGATGGGCGGAAGCGGTGTGGCGAGGTCGTGCGGGCCTTGGCAGGGCGAAGCTCGGGTGGGCGGTGGGTGGCGTTGACCAGCTCGTGGCCGCAGCGAGCGACGCTGCTGTGCGGGATGCAGGACATCGGCCGATCCTCTGGGCTCAGCGCGCCCCTGCAGACGCTCGATGCCGTTGCGTGCGGCCTGGAGCTTCTGTGCGCCCGCGCCCTGCAGACGCTCGACGGCGTCAGATGTTTCTGCGGGTTCGGGTTCTGGAAAAAGAAAGCAAACCAACCGGTAGTGGCAACGTGCAGTAATATGCGTTTTGGTGGGAGGACAAAACGGTCCAAAAAAAGCGTTGACGAAACTTTTTGGCAGAAACCTTAGCTCCTTTATTATTAGGTATAGATATAGTAAAATTGCCCGTGCGTTGCTACGGATTGATTTGTGCTCATGTCCTCATTGCTCGTCTCCATCGTTAAAATGATACATAAGAAGGTTCTACCTCTTGTTAGTGTGACCTTTGTGTTGATGGCATCGAGAAGTTTGTCCATCTCAGATGTGGAATAGTTGCACTTGCACCCTAGACTTTTACAAAGTGGGACGCTTCGTCCAAGATGAGCTCAATCATCGTGGGTCGTCCACACCATCATCTAACCATGTATCGAGTTTTCCTTATGTGTTAATCTTTCTATGGCTCTTGATTTGAGAAAGTGCTCATGATCCCTTCTCCGGAAAATCAGTGATGTGACCGCATTGTTGCCTCATTGCGGTGAACTATTCCTAAGGAAAGTCCCACCGTAATCGTGAGGGTCACCGCATTGTTGCCTGATGATGGCGAACTGTTTCACCATTTTCCCTTCTCTAAAAAATAAGTGATGTGACGTGCTTGATTTTTTACCTACCATGTTTAGCTAGGTTAATTTTCCACCAATTGTTTAGTGCTGCTCTTCCTTTTGTTTTTTCTTCAAACCAAATAACTTTTCAAGTTAGGGGTTATGTTTTCCATATGCTCATCTTCGATACATTTAAAAAAAAAGTCAAACAAAAATTCACATGTACATCTTAACGTGCTACATGCACACAAAATCTTTTCGTTAAAAAATCAAATTATCCATAGGGTTGTGTAAAAAGATAAAATTTGGTACAAAAATAAATCTTTTTGTGAGATATGTTTTTTTTCACCGTCCAGAAAAAAAATATCGATTTTCACGAAACTGTACGAACACACATAGATTGTCGAGATGTACATCTAATTTTTTAGTTGAATTCTTTTAACAATTAAAAATATGTTTTTTTGGACGAAGGACTCATGTGGACGCAGGAATCGAATTGAATTTCCATTAAAGTTGACTTTAAAATTTTGGCCAATTATTTCAAATTGGAGAAGGTATTAACAAAATTAAAAGCACAATATGACGGTTAGTTGTGAACAAATAAAAAGATAAAAATAAGTGGAGTATCGTGCGTACTCTCCAGATCTCAACTCCCACAGGAAGAAAAAAAAAAAAGCTCCTGGCCTCCCACTCATCTATAATATCTAAATAGGAGCAACCCACTAAGGGATTTCTCTCAACATGCAAGCTATCCACCTAAGCATACATGCCACATCAGCAAAAACTGCTCCTAATGCGTCCAAGTCATCAATGGTTAATGGTCAGCAATACATGCATGCTCCAAGTCATCATCAATTAATGGTCAGTGCTAGCTCGATGCATGCACCCTGTGATGCCAAGCTATTCCTCTTCCTAGTGGGTTCCTTAATCACTGAGGCTCTTTTTACAAATCCCACTCGGATGACATATTTTAGTCCATACGTTTCCACTTCCCAACCGCGACCAGCAAAGACACAACTCATGTCCAGCACAAACGTCGCTAGCAGTAACTCTTTCTCCAATATAATCTCCACCAATCTCCCATTTTCCCTCTTCTTCCTAATCCAAATTTCAGTCCGTCTCTTCATGCCCCAAATCGCCAATGGTGCTGCCAATTGATTTCGCTGCTCGGGATCCTGGCATCAAACCCATGAGCCGAATCTGCTATCACCGAGATGAGGACCCCATTCAATTTTTTTTTCTTTCAAGAGCTTCGGCTTGTGCTTATCCTGGCATTTGTTGTATCGGATCTCTTCCTAGGCTGCCGAGTTCACTCGCCGGTGGTGACCGCTGCCCGCATCAGGAGAAAGTCAAGACTATGGTAATGAACTTACCATGGTCTCGCGGGGAGGAGGGAGATGGAGAAGATCAAAGTGGGACGAATGTCACAAATGATTCTTTCATGGTCTAGGGCCGTTCTTTTCAGGTATGTGTACGTAGTATTCAAAGTCCTAATGCTTTTGCAGTCTAATTATATGTTGCAGAAGAAGAAGGATGATTGATAGTATCAAGAACCTACAAATGTCTCGATTAGTGAGTATCCGAACTACCTACCTGTCCATACCTGACCATTTTTCCTTTCGTTATTACCTCGCCCGGCCCAAATCTATTCAAGCAGAGGTAATTACTTCAAAAGATTTGTGATGAGAGTTTTGTTCGTTTTAAATATGTACTGCAGCCGTGTGCAAGTTTTTTTTCTCCATCCGTGAGTTATTCTACCTCAATCTTAATTCTCGATATGTCTTTATACTTGCGTTCAGATTATTTGTTAGCGGCTGATAGTTTAAAATGAGCAGTGAGCCATGCAATAAAAAGATAAAACTAAGCATGTGTGCAATGCCGATCTTCAGCTGCAGAATTCTATTTTATAGGTTTGAAATTATTTATGTTTCTCCTTATTACATTTATTCCGTGTATAGTTCTCTGCCCATTTTATTCATAAACTCTAATTTGGTTACTGTACATACAAAATTAACTTTGGGTGCTGTTGAATTTCTGTATACAAGAATAATATATCATTCTAAAATTTGTGCATTTGGCATGGCATGTTTGCCATTCTTGATTTATGTTTTCTTGCATAGCGCTATGAGTTTGACAGATCACCTACTTATTTAGCACATATTTCCCATCTACAATGAAAATGAATTATGAGTTGAGACATTTTGTTTGGTCTGTTTAGCTTATAAAGCATTTGGGAAGAGAGGGAAGAATCTTATATCTACCTAGGTACAATGAAAACTATTTATCTTGAAAACGAGTAGGTACAACAATAAGTGGAAAACTTTGGCGGGTTGTATCTTTGACTTTGTTGGATGGGCGATATATGAACCACAATGTTACTTTGTGATATACATGTAATACATACACATTTCGAAAAAAAATGTAATACATACACATTTTTATGATTTTTTCTTCAGAATTTCGTTCTCGGAAAATCAATCACAATATGGTCCGTAGCAACGCGCGGGGTATCATCTAGTTTTTCTAATCATGCATGGCCTGGACATGTCTCCTCGTGAGTGCTATGTGCTTTCCTTCAATCTGCGCCGCATGGCTACATCCAAAGTCGCTTTCCTTTTTCGGTGGGGCTGTCCTCTTGGCGCGGCGGCCGCTCTTCTCCTGGCTTGTTGATCTCATCGCTTTCTCTCGTCATTAGCTAGCTGGCTCTACCGCCCTCGCTGGACTATTTAGACTTGTTTCCTTTCCTTTCTTTTCTGAGTCTTTCTTATTTTAGCCGCGGGACTCCATCTCTATCTCAGTGATCACCACCGCCCTCGACGAGATAATTCCTTGGTGATCATGGTACTGCTTCCGTTTTGCTTGGTGGCTTGTTGATATCTAGAAAACTTACGTATATAACCCGGTCAAAATACGTCTAAGGAGGCGGGGTGGGACTAAATCATCCGTTTTTACCCGGCTCAACTGATCAGAAGACGTTGTGCCTGGTCCATAAGCAGAGATATCGCGGAAGTGCAGCTCCGCGGCCCATTATGGTGCCAGCGGGGATTAGAATAAGGCGTAGTCGCTTCTGCCTGCGGCAGCAGTAGCAGGCCCCTCTCCATGGCCTGCAACTTCACCGTCACTACACCGCGCACAATTCCTTCACCTGCAGCGTACACCTGCCGTGGCCGCCCAGTTGCTGCTACCGCTACCTGCCACACCTTCGTTGCCGGCCGCCACCACGAGCGGCTCTCCGTCAAAGCCCACAGAGCTGGCGCCTGCTAGCGTAGTACACCTGCCGCGGCCGCCCAGTTGCTGCTAGCGCTACCTGCCACATCTTCGTTGCCGGCCGCCGTCACGAGCGGCTCTCCGTCAAAGCCCACAGCGCCGGCGCCGGCTAGCGTAATTGAGTTTCTTCCGTTGCACACGTGTCGGCAAGCAGCTGCTGAAGGGCGAGAGCCCCTCGGCCATCGAGATCCTCTGCTGTGCGCCGCCAAGTCCTGCACAGCGGCCGCCTGCAGCCTCTCCGCCGCGGACGTCCTTTTCCACCACGGCCATCGCCTCCCCGTGCCCTGCTTCCCCACGGCAAGGAGGTACCGTCGAGAAGGAACGAGCAGCACGGCGTCTCGGGTGCCGCGCAGAAGGGGCGCTGGTGGCGGCTGTCTGGGCTGGCGGTCACGAGCGGCTCTCCGTCAAAGCCCACAGCCGCCGTCACGAGGTGCGCTGGCGGTCGGCGAGGGCCTGGACAGCGAAGGAAGTCGTGCAGAGGAGCGCACACGAGTTTTGAATAGCTGACCAAATTGTAACAGTCAATCATCAACATAGTTCTATCTATTTTCTGACCACATCCACACCTAGTCGCTGAACAGGATGAACCTCCACAGGATATTGTCGAACATGCCCTTCTAGATCTGCTGTTAGCTGTTTGTAAACATAAAGCTTAACCAGCCAAAAGAACCCAAGAGAGCCAGGCCAAGCGATATACTAAATGAATCCATGTCAGATATCCGTATATACGCTCGATGCAAGGGTAAGAAAATTCCCAAATCGCTTCTCTTCATCCTCCACCGATTTACTACTCACATCCATTATCTAGCTAACTTTGTTCGAAAGCAAAAGTCGATGTTAGCTAGCTAGTTCTGGGGAGGCCAAATCATTCCATATCAGTCGCCGAGCTGCATTTGTCAATCCACTGCCCGCCGCAGGAGGTCTATAGCAGTTGAGCAGGGGCGCGGCGGCCGGCCGAGAAGCCGGGAGGAGCGGCCGAGAACCACACTGAGCAGGGAGCTCCGGTCACGTCCCACACAGAGCAGTTCCGCACCCACGCTCACGCCAGAGGCCGAGCTCCTCTGCCTCATCGTACACGCACGCGTCAGCCATAGATAAAGGAGGGGTTCGGGGAGGCAAAGGAGGGGTCTCGCACGCAGAATGGTCGCGGGCGTCGGGGGCCTGGCCGGCGGCGGGAGTCGCGCAGTTGGAGCGCTGCCCGGCGGAGGCCTGGCTGGCGGCGCTCGGGCAGAGCAGTTCTTCTCTGCTTGGCTTCGGCTAGAAGAGCCAAAAAGCAAAAAAAAAAAAAAAAAAAAGGAAACGAACCGGTACGGTGGCACAATGTGTTATATGTGATTTGGTGGAAGGGCAAAACGGTCTAAAAAAAAGTTGGACGAAAATTTTGGCAGAAACCTTAGCTCCTTTATTATATTATTACTAGCAAAAGTGCCCGTGCGTTGCATCGGGTAACCAAATACCCAAGATGTTGATAATTCTCCTCTTTATCACCATTCGCCGAACCATGGTAGATTGCAAGCCCCTGGCTGCATCTTGATTTATAATACCGTAAACTTGTAAGAATGCCATATTTAAATTTTATTACAATATGAATACTAAATTAGTACTCACTCCGTTCCATAAGTTACTCTTCTAACGGTTCAAACATTTAGTACTCACTCCATTATTCGTGTCGCGAATTCAGATGTATCTATTCACAAAATATGTCTAGATACATCTAAATTTGCGACAAAAAGAAAGAAATGGATGGTGTACTAATTGTTTTTTAGTTCAGTAAAAATCTTAGGGCAGAAATAGTTTAAATTAGAGCTGAATTAACAAAATACAATGGTCTGACTCATGTTGCGGGCCACAAAGCAGGTACCTGCTAATATCAACGCTAGAATTTCTGTATTCTGGTCCTTATAAATTGCAATTCAAAATTATAAATGTAATAATTAACTTGAGACAGTTAAAAGTATACATACCAATAATGTAGTCTGAATTCATCAACACCATAATAAAGTAACCGACAATAAGAAACTTCACATGTAGTAATCGTACATCAACACACGGTACTTATAGTGCATTTGTGAGGCAGAAATGTGCTATCATGGAGAATTACTCCTAGTGTGAATTTGACGTAGACCAAGTGTAATCTTTAAACAACATCGGCAAAATTAATTCAGTTTTTCAAATCGGGGTCACATTACGGTTGTTCACCAATGAATTGTCCAGGACTGGAAACAGAACATAAGTATGCTCTCTCTATCTAATTGAATTTCTCTAGCATGTACGAGTATGTTGAGTTCAGCCCAATGAACATAATGCGGATTTCTGAAGAATGTACACCGGAAATTGCATATCATTAGACTAAAGTTTTTCCAGTGTTTCCTTTCAGTGTTAGTACCGACGATACCCGGACCACGCCGCCACCAAGCTCCTCCGGCGCCGGCCTGCTCATGATTTGGTTCTAATATTATCCCCTGATTTTTATTTCAAATCAATAAAATTACCTCCTTAAAAAAAGTGGATACTGTTTTGTGAAATGAAAAAAAAAACAAAAAAGTAGAAAACTGACACCTCGATCACCCAGGCCCACGCGGCGCAAGATCTATTTGAATGCACGCCGTGGAATCAGAATAAGGGAATTTGGGGAACGATTTTCGAACGGGCAGGACCGGCATCGGTGGTGATGCTTGTCTTCCTCCCCAACTTTCTGGCAGTTTTGAGAATATGATGTCGTCGCTGATAGGAGGATGTTGTTGCCGCCGGTGAGGAAGACACTTTGCGATGATGCTGCTGTTGGCGACCCGTAGAAGTAGCTGGGAAGACAGCCCCGCGATGATGGTGACAGACGCTGCGATGACGGTGGTGTACAAGGCTGTCGTGAAGGTGGTTAATGCTAGGAAGACCGACGCCCACAAGAGCGACGTAATAATGGTGGCTATGAGCGCTCGTCTAGGGTTAGGGATGTGTGGTGGAAGTTTTTTTTTCTTCAAGGCCAATGAAATAGGTCGTAGAGGAGATGTGAACGTGGGATAAAATTTGAGGACTCTTTTCCTAATTCACCCTACGACTCATGTATCATCCCCTTTTCTTAAATTTATCTGGTCAAAAGGTTTTTGAGGAATAAATTGAAAAGAAAAGGGCTTATGATTGTGTGAGCAGCCCAGCAACCGGCTAAGGCCCAGAAAATGCTCGGCCACTAAACCGAAGCAAACCCTAGGCTCAATTATCTACCATGGTCGTTTTCTATTCCAACCCCCAGCTCTTTTTTTGTAAAAGCAATCCAGTCCAACGCCCAGCGCGAGCTCTGCACTGCAGCACCCCTACCAGTCTGGGACTCCGCAAGCTCCAGCCCGACGGCCCGCTCAACGTTGCTCTCGCCCGCTCTTTCGGCACCCAACGCCGTCACCCGACCGGCACACAGTTGATGATTCGAGCTTCCCCCTTTCATGCGGTACTGTTTGGCAATCGATCGATTTAGTTTAGATACACCAATGTATTTCAGACCAATCAATGGTGCTTCCTCTTGTTGATTCACCTCGCTGATATTCTAAGCAGATTAGAACGTATATAAACCGGTGGAATTCATCCTACGGAAACAATGTGGGACTATTCAACCCAATTCAATTAGTTGACTGCAAGCGGTTTCGTGATTTCTGTTACCGATGGACTTGGCTTGTGGCCCATTAGTTGATGCATATACGGCCCTTCGCAGCGCGACAGAGGATGAACGCCCAGCGCCAGCGATTGATCTAAGCGAACTGTTTTAACGAACCGGTACCATGGCATGTGCATGTATTATGCGATTTGGTGGGAGGGCAAAACGGTCCAAAAAAAAGCGTTGACGAAACTTTTTGGCAGAAACCTTAGCTCCTTTATTATTAGGTATAGACTAGGACAAAACCCGTGCTTCGCTACGGAGGAAATATCCGCTCTAGAACAAGTTGTTGAGGTATTCCATGCCAAAGCAGCTCTCAACTTTCTTGTTTTCCTATATTTCTTTTGTGTAGCTTTTTTATGTGGTTAGTGTGTATGGATAGAGCCCGCAATTTTGTTGAATTACTCAACCAACTACCCCACCCTCATCCTTGCATATCGTCATTATAAGCATCAGGGCGCACATGTGGAATTTAATTCCTTATTTTACTATCGTCAGATCAAATGTTTTGCCATGGCAGAACAAATTCTGATACACACCTAAATTTTTTGTCTCTTTAATTTACACAAAATAAATCAAAACAAATCAAAACGTTAGTTGAATAGAAGAATTGTTACTTTTGTTTGTTTATGTTAGGGATAAGAACAGAAATCACAGCGGTCCATGATAACTGATTCTCTATCATAACATCATATAAATTCTTAGCCAAGTTAACGTGACCACATCTACCGTATATATTCAGGGAATAATTGCATAATATACCCAGATTTCAGAATTACGAAATCTACCTGCATTGGTTACACCAGCAAACCACTTAGCAAAACCATTTAGGACAGTGGTGATGGTGGACTCGTCAGGCTGAACCTCGTCAGACTTGACATACATATATATACTTTTTTTGCGAAATTATATATACACATTAGTTGAGATGAGAAGACCATTACACGACATCAAATATCTGAGCGGCGTACAGTTGTAACATCTTCTTGGCTTCATCCATGACACGTAGCTGTGCACACAGCTTGACGAAACCAGAAACAAGGCAGGTGTCCGCGAGAACACCCCGGCCTTGGCAAACGCAACCCCTCGCATGAACCAGCTACACTGATCACAGGTCGCCACCGCACAGGGAGATAATGGAGTACATGAAGCCATGGCGCGGCGCGTCATCTGTAGAATCTTCACCCGAGTCTGACTGGCGTGACCGAGTCCGTGCCACCCCATGGACGCAAATCCTGCACCACGGCCAGTCGACGATGGCGGCCACGGAGAGGTGTGCGCCGTCGCCTGTAGTGCAGCCTCGGCGAGAGCTCTACCACAGTGTCCATTAATGCCACAAAAGCGGCCTCCCCTCCACGCTCGGCTGGTCTTCGTTCTTCATCCCTGCTTTTTCCATGGTGCGCTGGTAGGAGTGCAGGCAGGCGGCAGAGCAGAATTTCTACACCGCCTGGTTGGGAGTCCAAGTCCATAATCGGGGTGCCGAAACCATGATGAGCTCGTGTTTGTCGTAGTAGATCACGTCTCCTCGTTTTCGGTTTCATCGGCAGGCAAGGCATCTCGAAAGTTGAGCGTCCCTCGCGTCTAAAGTCCTAGTCGGCAGCGTCGGATCGGAAAGAATCCACGGGCACCGCGACGTACTCCTTCTATTCCATGTGGTCTTCGTCCCTGGCAGCAGCGTCCTTCCGCACCATCTAACCCATCCTCGGTGCTGGCAGTCGGCGTCGATCGACCATGGCAGTGCCGCCCTAGGATTTTAGCGCCTCCCTGTTTTCCCTTGTTCACACGAGCCGCGCTGCCGCTCCATCATCAAGATCGATCGATTCCTTGAGGCTTGGTCTGGCGGTGTATATTCATACGAGCGTTTAACATACGGTACTTCAATCTGGACTCTTTCCTGCCCTTCATGTATCTGTGCACACATAGACGTGATGGTGCCAATTACTACATGTGAGAGGCCGTGGAAAGGCCAGCCGGCTCCGTGTGAGTAGCCCAGGGTTCTAAACCGAGTACGATTTCAATATGCCTGCTTTAATTGATTGATCTGGTTCTAAACAGATTATGACTTTATTCACAATGCGAGGGGGTGAGGGGGTAATATTTATTTTTGTGGGAGGGCAAATTCGTCCAAATAAATGTTGGACCGCAAGAAACCTTATTTTCTTTATTATTAGGTATAGATATAGATACTAGCAAAAGTACCCGTGCGTTGCATCGGGATATAATATTCAAATACTCCTGTAAACTATTTGCGTTGACATTTGTCTTCTCGATCACCATCATAATCAATTCTAAAAGTTCATCAGTGATATGCCGCTGTGGCACATTGCATATGCTTTTCTTCGTATAAGTTTCTTGCATTAATCAACATTTGTCTTCTCGATCACCATCATAATCAATTCTAAAAGTTCATCAGTGATATGCCGCTGTGGCACATTGCATATGCTTTTCTTCGTATAAGTTTCTTGCATTAATCAACCACATGCAGTTAGGTGTGCCTTCACTGGCTCATCTACCCGCCGATTCGATCACGCTACACCGTACATGCGGCAGTGCCACATCAATATAATGTTGGTATTAAGAAGAAGAAAAAATAAAAAAATTGTTGGTTGCTATTACCTTATTCTAATAGGGTGGTTAAATTAATTCCATTTATCCATTTAGTTATATTACAAAAGTTGTCCCCAAATAAACTCTAATTTGCATGCCTACCAAGATATAGAACTACATTCATTTTCTTCTTATTCTTTCACCTAAGAAGGTCGTACAGCAAAGGGTGCTCGAAGCTCCCTTTGTTTGCCCGAATTCCACTACTTCCATCCGATTTAGCGTCGCTAGATGATTCACCTTTGCCACGGCTTGCACAGTCCACCGCCAATCAGCTCGGTGCTCCCCCTTCCATCCAATCTCTCCCCGGTGGGCGCCAATATCTTCGTTCCAGCGTGTATTTGCCACCGGCGTGCATTTGCTTTCCTCCGAATTCCTTCCTTCCTCCTTTAAATTTGTTTTGTTTCCTTCCTCATGCCACCCAGCCCTTGCAATTCCTCTTTTAAATCCGCCCCGACATTATGCTGCTGGTAATGGCTTGTCGCAATCTAGAAAACGTACGAATATAAACTGGTGGGATTTTTCATACGGGAGCGAGGTGGGATAATTTGTTGCGTGCTAGTCAATCGTCCTGATTGTTTCTTTTGCTCGTTAATTGGGCCGTTTGGTCCGCAGCCTTACCCAACGATTTTTCCCTGCAACCCGGTATAAAGTATAAACATCTACTTTCCAATCTCTCCCATTCCAATTTATTGCATGCCGGGGGCGGCCGCGTCCCGTTCCTACCGCCTGTGCATGAGGTGTGCGATGCGGCCGCGCGCTCGCCGTCCTCCTTTCCTTCTACTGCCACACGCGCCCTGTACTTCGCCGGCGCCGCCGAGTTTACCCAGGCCCGACCTCCGTCGCACGCTACGGCCTTCGCTGAGGGAGCTAGGCCGCGCACCCTGTGGCGACAACCAGCGCGTTCACTCAGTCGCTGCTGCTGAGACGAGAGCCCGTCGATTTCCGCCGCCGCGCGGAGGGAGGTCATCCGCGCGCCCGATGTGCTGGGTCGTCTGCGTGTACCACGCGCTGAGCCGGGAAGCCCGCCGAATTCCGCCATGCCGAGTGAGGTCGTCCTCGCGCGTGCACGCCGCTGCCTCCGCTGCCGGGAAGTCTGCGTGTACGTGCATGCGCTGGAGCCTGGATGACTGATGCAAGGGGCGGTGGCCATGGTGTCCGCACAGTGGCGGCCGAATCAATCTATGTTCGCCGCCTCTTAATTAGTCCTAGGCCAGGGGCTGCGGCACCGTGGAGGGCAAGGCCACGTCGGGAGCCTCACTGGCCTTCTGGAGCAGGCTGAGCTCAGCTCACGGGCGACGCGCGCATTGAGCTTTCCTGCCGCCTGGACCAACGGGTTCCCAAACAGTGTACTGTGGCAATTGTCTGCAGCCTGGCCGGCGACGGGAGACGCGCAGGAAGGGCGCGTGGTCGGCGAGGGCCTGGCCGGCTTCGGGATACACGCAGCAGGGGCGCTGGTGGAGGGGGCCTGGCCGGAGGGGCGGCGGTGGGATGCGCGCGGCTTGCATTGGTTGGGGCAGACCAGTTCTCTACTCAGCTATTGGAGCCAAAAAGAAGAAAACGAACCGGTATAAGGGTATTTTGCTGTGTTATGTGATTTGGTGGGAGGGTAAAACGGTCCAAAAAAAAGCGTTGACGAAACTTTTTAGCAGAAACCTTAGCTCCTTTATTATTAGGTATTAGGTATAGATAGCAGAAGTGCCCGTGCATTGCGACGGATCTAAAGTATACTTCAGTTTTGGTTGTATGGTTATAAAATCATCATGCAACAAATCACTCCTTAAATATAAGAAAAGATACTAAAATGAATTAAATATTGTTAAATTAACCAAACCAGAACACACAAACATCGACAATGCGAGGAGAGAATTCCTCTGGGTTCTGGCTTGGTGCTCGTCCCCCGCGAAAAAAGGTTTGGTGCTCGTGAATGCCTCGTTGCGCTTGATACCTACAAGATGGGTGGGTAGATGAGTAATTAGACGATGATTTCTTCCGTTGTAATTTGTGTTGTTCCGCAGATTAGCTGGCACCTGCTCTTCTATTGGCATACTGCATCGATTTTACTCCAACATCGGCGTCGGTGGCAGCCTACCACCAATATTGGGTCACTGGATCGAACATGTAATCCTCCTACCGCTCGGCGTTGTCTCCTTGTTCTTCGGCCGCCGCACCCACTCCAAGATGTTTCTCCACCAATTATGCCATACGACGGGCTGGATGGCAACGGATATGCGTGACACGGTGGCGTTGGTAGACTCGGTGGTGCTAGGCATCCCCGATTCCCCAAAATTGATGCACTTTGCAAACTTCAATCACGACGAGCATTTGCTGTCCGGACACCAAACGGAAGCAAAAATTGGTCGGAAGTAGAACTAATTTGATCGGCATTTGTTTTGATATCCTAACACCAAACGGAAGAATCAACCACCACCTCACGCGAGGAAACCTAATCGAGCATAACTTGGCGGACGGATCTTGTCGCTCCTTGTTGGAGGACCTCGTCGCGCGTTACAATAGAGCACGACTTGCGGACGGAGATCACATCGCTCGTTTCTGGAGGCGCGTTTCCAATCTTTTGGTCAGGATCTTGCCGTCTGCTGTTGATCTGGCATGGTGGTTGCGTCTCCTCCGTCTAGGTAGCCCGCACGTATGCCCCCTCCCGTGTGCCTTGCATCCCTGTTTATATATAGGCAGCGAGGCCAAGCTAAGGTGGTGCGCACCGCGTGCGTGAGCGTCTAGGACTCCTCGATCTGTTAAGATCTGGACTCGCCTCTTTCCTATTGTGAACCACCTATACTCATAGCATATGTGAACATTTAACCAACACTATGTATTTGTATGTATTGCTAGTACCCAACATACGCAGTGGTGAACATATGTACTCTGTATTATACAGGGTAATACGTACAGAATCCCATCAAACATGAGGCGTCGCTGGTGCATTTCGCCAAACAGCTAGTGGGCAGAAGCATGCAGAAAACCCAAGATTGGTTCAGCCTTGCTGCTCTGATCGCTTTTCCTCACGCCGGCCAGGCGCCTGCGTGATTGCCGCCCATGCGGACGCACATGGCCTGGCTCTTGGGGTCAACGGCGTCGCAGAGGAGCCGGAGGGCGTATGCATCTTGGCGTCGCGGAGGTACCGGACCGCGTCCAGACAGCCGTCGTGGTGGGCGCAAGAAAGGACGGCGTATAGGTAAACTCGGTGGGCGGAGGGCCGAGATGGACCGAGGTTTGGCGCTCGGCGGACGACGGCGGGAGGAGCACGACTGCTGTGCCTGGCGCCCAGGCAGCTGCGGTGGTGTTGTTTGTGTCCACAACCACGGGGTCATCCTCCGACCATGCAATTCTCCCGCATATTGAAGACAGCAGTCGCTGGGTCGACGGCTCCGGTGGCCGGAGATCGAGAGGATGGCGGTGGTCTCCAGCAGATTCTGTTCGGGAGGAAGAGATCCTGTTCGTTTTGGGAAGGAAAAAAGAAAAGAAACAAACCAACCGGTACGGTGGCAAAAGTGTTATATGGGATTTGGTGGGAGGGTAAACGGTCCAAAAAAAAGCGTTGACGAAACTTTTTGGCAGAAACCTTAGCTCCTTTATTATTAGGTATAGATTAGGTATAGATTTAAAAGTTATTGAAATAATAGTTTTATTAAGTTAAAATAGATAAAGCAGGGTTTATTTTTAAAACAGAAAAAAAACAGCTCCAGGGGCTGATCCGCGTCCAACGGCTCCAGGCCGTTGGATTCAAACGGCCGGAGCCGTTGAATGCACTTGGCGCGGATCAGCCGCCACCCCCTCCCACCCCCTTTTGTCGCGGGTCGTGCCACGGCCCGCGATAAAAGACCCCCCTTTTTATCGCGGGTGGTGCCACGACCCGCGATAAAAGGGGGGGTACGTATATAAGGTTTGTGCCGCGGGCGGTGCCTCCACCCGCGACACCCGGAGGCCAAACACTTAGCGATTTGCGTCGCTAGGCTGCCGAATTTTTCCGCCACGCCGCCGTCGCCGCCTCGAGCTCCTCCGGCGCCCTCTCCGCTCCCGTCTGCGCCCGTGCGCGCCCGCTCCGAGCCGCCGCGCCCGTCTGCGCCGTCCTCTGTGCCGCGCGCGCCGCCGCCGTGCCGCCGTGCCGCGCGTCCCCCGCCGTGCCGACCCCGGCGCCGCCCCCGCCGCCGCGCCCCCTCCGCCCGCTGCGCGCGCAGGTAGCCACCAACCGCGCGCCGTCCGCCGGCGCCCCCGGCCATCTTTTTTTTTAAATTTTTGAGTTAATTAGTTAGTGGTTTAATTAGTTAGTTCATTTTTATTGTAAGTATTTTAGTATATATATAGATAATTAGGTAGTTTAAATTTTTTTGTACAATTTTTGTAAGTATTTTAGTATTTAGTAAGTATTTGTTTGTAAGTATTTTAGTATATATATAGATTATTTTAGTTTCTGTAATTAGTTAGTTTAAATCTTTTTGTAAGTATTTTAGTATTTTAGTATATATATAGTTTTTGTAATTAGTTAGTTTTAGAGTTTAAGTTTTAGTTTAGTAAACACCCGCCGACACCCGCCGTCGACCCCCTCCCCCCTCGCAAACAACCGACGTTGACCCCCTCTCCCTCTCGCAAACACGCGCCAACACCCCTCTCCCTCTCGCAAACACGCGCCCTCTCCCTCTCGCAAACACGCGCCGACACCCCTCTCCCTCTCGCAAACACGCGCCCTCTCCCTGTCGCAAACACGCGCCGACACCCCTCTCCCTCTCGCAAACACGCGTCGCCGAGACCCTCTCCCTCTCGCAAACACGTGATTAGGGTTAGGGTTTGGTTAGTGTTTGATTAGGGTTAGGGTTAGAACATGTACTTATCGATTTATTTTTTTTGCAGAAACAATGGATCCATTCGAACGGGACTTGGAACAGGAAGACATTTTCACGAACTTAATCCGCGATGGTACAGAAGCCGACCGAGAAGACCGCGACTCCGGTGATGGAGAAGCCGGCGGCTCCGGTGATGGAGAAGCCGACCGCTCCGGTTATGACGAGGTATACGATTAGTATAGAGGCATTAATGGAATTCTATATGTACATATGTATATAAATTAATTAATTTTTATTCTCTTAGGCCTCCGAAGAGAAGTTGGACAAACGAGGCCCGGCAAAGAAGTTGACCAAAAAAGACCACTTCACAATTGAAGCTATATCACCGGAAGGCCAACCTGTGGCACCCCCAGCTGTCAAAACGAAATTTAAAAATCAGTGCGGAGTTCTGGTTAGGGATTCTCTCCCGATCACTATTAGAGAATGGAACAAGACCAAGAAGGTGTCCAAAAATCAGGTTGCCGATAGGTACAAAGACACACTTTTTGACGACCTCATGGCACATTTCACTTTGCCGGATTTGGGATCGGAGTCCGAGAATGCTAAGCGAGGGCGCTAGTGAAGAAATGGGCTCTTAAGAAGATGGGGGAACTTTTCCGGCGTATAAGAACCGGTTATGGGCAACTTATAAGGCCGAGAAGAAGCCTCCAGTATTTGAGAACTATCTAGCGAAGCAGAGCATAATTGGGAAGAATTTGTGAAGTACAAAGAATCGGAGGAGGTCTGTGAACCTCGTCCAAGAAAAACCAGAAGAATGCAAGCGAAAAGAAATATCACCATCATACGGGGCGAGGGGGCTACGAAGTAGCCATGCCTAAGTGGGATGCACAAGAGGCCGAGATGGAGCGGAATGGGATCACTCCAGAACCCACGCGAGAAGGATGGGACATTAGGGCTCGAAATTGGTTCCTCGCGCATGGCTGTGAGTATGACATGAAGACAGGGAACATTGTTGAAAGTGACAAGCAGGGTTAGGGTACCCGGGGAAAAATGGATTGCCGTGACGACAGATATAAAGGCGGGAAAACTAAAGTTTGCTCCCGATAGAGAGAAAGACTTGCTGACGCTTGTCCTCGGTAATCCTGAGAAGGGAGGACGAACAAGAGGCTTCGGCCCTAGTGTTCCGTGGTCGCGTGGGTTTCCGGCCGACGCGGAGACTTATAGAAGCCGAGCGAGAGCTAAACAACGCGAGCTGGAGGTGCAGAATGACCGGATGTCCGAGTTCCAACGCCAACTTGACCAGCATCAGCGGGAGATTCAGCAGCAGCAGCGGGAGATAAATGAACTAAAAGGATAGCGCCAGCCAGATAATACCGTTGGCATATCTCAGCGACGAGACAGCAGCGTGGCCGACTCGGAGGCCCCTCCTACACGGATGATAGATGGCGGTCCCGGCGACCCCGTGGATGGAATCAAGGAGCAAACACCTTGTGATCTCCATGAGGTGTTCAGGAACATGTCCGTTAAGGTGGTGGTCGGCTATGTCTTACCCGCATTTGGACCCGAAGGTGAGCCGGCAACATGGCATGGCAATGAGATTTCAGCTGGCTATGCTCGTGTCGGGGTGGATTCGGCTGTACCGTCGTGGGAGACATTGGAGCTCCAGCTCCCTGGAGGTGATGGGGGGTTACACTCGGAGAGGTGTTGGGAGAAATCATTCTCTCGGGAAAAGAAGAACATCAGGCTGCCGGCCGGGTAGCCCCTAGTACAAGTCGTCCCAGGTCACCATCACCTCCTCCGGATGATCGCAGGCCACCATCACCTCCTCCTACCGATCACATGTCGCCACCATCACCCCATGGGTACGACGTCGACCACGACATCTGTAGTCCATCTCCATCTCCAGCGCCGCCGCCTCCGCCCACTAAGACTCGGAATGCACCCTACCGGAAGCGTTTCAAGAGTCCTGTCCGCAAGATGTCGCCCCTCCCAAAAGTACCAAAGGTTCCTCCCCCCCCGTCCTTACGATCGTATCGTCGAGGAAAATGAGGCCATTGTTGCGAAATACAACTATGAGTTTTTTCATAAGCCAAAACCTCCAGCGCCGAGCCATACACCGAGAAGCAAAAGCATATGCTACTTCTTTTCTGAACACACCATCGCAATATGACTTACACGAGAAGAAGGATGACTATACACGCCACCTTGCGAGGGTAATTGATGACAAGAAGCAGAATGAAAAGGCTAAGAAGAACAAGGATGACAAGGCTAAGAAGAAGGATATTGCTAGCACGAGCAAATCATCAGCTTAGAAGTGCAGCCGAGAAGAAGTCAAGTTCAACAAGTGCACCCCTCAAGGCCAAGCAAACGACGAAGGCAAAAAAGAAAGGAAGTTCCCCTGCTCGGAGATCAGCCCAAACAATCGATCCCAGCACTCAAAGTGCTTAATGTTCCCAAGGTATACCGGAACATGGTGGTTTCGTGCCTGGAAGAAGCTGCAAGGCTAGCGGCTGCCTCGTTCGGCTACCGTGGAGGAATTGCTGTCTGCAGCAGATGCTGCACTACCCACCGCTGATATAGCTCCTAAATTTGTCTACGGGGCCGACTTGGTCAGCAGAGAGCAGCTGCATAAACTGCCAACACATATGCGGAATTTGCATCAGTGGTACCTTGATGCATGCAAGGAGAACATAAGGTACATCGTGGCGGATATACCATTTGAATATTACTACCGAAAGGAGGATATCCATATTGAGATAAATGAACTCGGCAGCTTATTCAATTTAGAAGCCCTCGACAAATCTCTCATGAGTTGCTATTGCTTGTAAGTTGTTAACTACATATAAGTTCATTTTCATTCAGTTCATGTTCGTTTTCATTGCATATACTCATTATATCTTATGTGTTCTCTTATGCGATCGAAGATCGGTGAATGCAAAAGTAACAATATTATTAATATTGGGTTTGTTGACCCGTATAAAGTAAATGTTCAAACGGTAAAGCATAACCGCGAAGATACGGGGGAAACCTACTAAGGTTTTTGGGGAGCAATATTTCGTGATTCAATATTGTTTCCTTACAACTACGAGTGAGAGTCTTAATGATCTTTTATGCACATTCATTTTTTCTTACTCGATGTTAAGTGTAATTCCTGACGTATATACATAACATGTGCAGCTTCCACTGGATTCTACTAGACATTAAAGCTGATAAGGGAATAGTTGAAGTAAGAGACCCACTGAGTAGAGGCGTGGACGGGTTCCGCGACTTGCAGAAGTTGCTCCAAGTGTAATTTCCTTCAACGCCGCGCTATATCTTTCGTGAGATATCAATTAATTATCCACTCATTCAATCATTCTTTTGCCTGGCAGGGCTTGGAGAGCTTTCAAGAACCATCATAAGCAGGGTACTCAGGCGGAGAAGCTAACATTTACTCCTCGTACCGTGCCCTCAGCAGCCACAAGGGACGAATCTATGTGGATACTACGTTTGCGAGTCCATTCGCATGTTAACCACTGAGAAGCAGAACAACAATAAATTCAACGTAAGCAATAACATTCACAACTTTATTTATTATCGTCAATATTTCGTTATCAAGACTGATATAGTCATACTCATCTCATTTTCGTATATAGGTCGACTACATGCGGGACAGACTCCAACCAAAGGAACACCTACTAGGAATTGCGGAGGAACTGGCGGGACTTTTAGTTAAAGAAGTACTAAACAACAAAGGCTTGTTTAGTCCAAATAGATGTTCTACCTCCAAATAGACGGTCGTTAGTACCGCTTGTCGATCGTGAGCTAAATGTATATATATATGTAAGGGGAATCGACTTTTGCTTCCAATATTTGTTTGATCGATCTATATATATATATATATATATATATATATATATATATATATATATATATATATAATGAATGAACGTGTACCACTTCTAGTAGCGTACAAATATATGCAACTTTTATTTTCGAATGAAAAAATGAAATAACAGGCGGTCGGTGGGGGGGGGGTTGTGCTGCACCCCTCAAACCCTAAAGCAGCAGCGTTGTGCGCCCGCCACGTAGAGGGCCTTTTGACGCGGGTGGTAATACCGCCCGCGACAAAAGGGTCTGTCCCCTGCGCGCCCCGCGGCTGCCACGTGGTGGACCTTATGTCGCGGGTCGTAAGCGACCCGCGACAAAAGGGGGACCTTTTGTCGCGCCTCCCTTGTCGCGGCTGGCCGCCCGCGACAAAAGGGTCATACGACCC
This sequence comes from Lolium rigidum, assembly GCF_022539505.1. NCBI lineage: Eukaryota > Viridiplantae > Streptophyta > Magnoliopsida > Poales > Poaceae > Lolium > Lolium rigidum. The sequence goes on from NC_061509.1 coordinate 200,584,241, forward strand.
GCGACATTAGGCCTGTTTTCCACTAGTGAGCAGCTCCCGGACAACGGCCATGGCGGCGATCACCGGCGTACCTGGACGACGCGGAGGGGCTCAATAGGACGGCAAGAAGATGTTGAAGGGAATGGAATAGAGAGGGAGGGAAAAAGGGCATCGGGCGACTGCAGCCTTCCGAGGACCAACCATGTTGGCGACCATGCCGGCGACCAGGGCAGCGTTCTGGCGCTTCTTGCGCGGACTCTGGGAGGTGGAGAGGAGCGGGGTGGTGTGGAGAAGGAGTGGCAGGGGCGGCTTTTATAGCCGAGCGGGAGGCAGCAGTCGGGGGTGGGCGGTGACTACGACCAATGGCCGAGCGCGGTGGTGGCGTTGGCCAATGGTTGGCGAGTTGCTGACGTCAGGGCGGTGCAAGGAAGTGACGTAAGGGTAGGGACGTCAGCAAGAGGGAGGGGGCGCGCGGGAAGAGGGAGGAGATCGAGCGGGAGAGGCTTCCAGAACTGCTGCTCGTCAGCTTTCCCTCCGTTAGCTAGGGTTTCGGTGGCAGGGTGGGCTGGCTGGGCTTGGCCTGCTGTTGGGCTTGGTTGAGGGAGAGAGAGGGGTCCTTGGTGGGTTTTAGAGAGATTGGGGTCGGGCCAAGAGGGGTGCACGGGTTGGTGTCCAAAGAGGATCATGGCCCGGCCATGTTTGAAGAAAGAAAAAGAGAGAGAAGGGAAAGAGAGAGTTGGGGTGGTGTCCTTTAGGGTTTTGCAAGAGAGAGGGGAGTAAAAAGAGAGGGGTGGATGGTGATGGTGTCAAAGAGAGAAGGTGGCCCGGCCAAGTTCTTGAGAGTTTAGAGAGAGAGAAAAGATATTATTTATTTGAAACTATCAAAAGACCATGTTGGTCCAATAAGGTTTGGAAATTTTAAGACAAGGTGTGAGGGGAGATGGTGGTGATGTTTAGAAGGTTTTGAATTTGATCAAGTCATTAGGGACTTGCATGATCATGGTTCACCACATAGGGATTTTTGGTTAAATAACATGGAGAGGTGTAGTCATCAATTTCAAAGTATAGGAAGGAAAAGAATTTCTTAAATAGAAGAGCCAAGTGGTGAGAATAATGGGGGGGGGGTATGGCATAGGCCTTATTCACAAGATCTTAGGAAGAAAAAATGGTTTTTACTCAAAACCCAAGAGAGAGTTTTGGGTAAAGGGTAGAGAGAAAAGAAATTAGGGTCCTAGAGTTAGAAGGGATTTCACTTGTCAACTTTCTTAAGGATGAGGATCTTAAGAGTGGAGGTCAACAAGGCACAAAATGGTTAGGCCAATTTGTAATTTTCTTGAAGGGATATCTATACTAATGGAGATTGATTTATTAGACAAAAGGTAATTTTTTTCCAAGGTCAAGACTATATGGAGGTGTGATCTTGATTGATGGATATGTGAGATGTATTAATGGGAAAGGCAATGCCATGCATGGGTATTTGATCACAAATTCAAATACCATTTTTTTATATGGAGTCTAAGGCTTTGATTTTGATTTTGAATAAACAAAAAGGCTTACTTGAAGTATTTGAAAAGGGGGGGGGGGATTTAGAAGAGTAGAATGATCCATAGAGGAATAGAAAATATGGATCATTCCATTTTATTTTAGGAAACCAAAACTAAGCATAAAAGATTTTACAAGATTTTAAAGTCACATAAGTAAGGGTAAGCCATTTGGTAAATACTTTGTGCAAAATAAATTTAGAAACTATTTTGTGATATCATGATCTAAGGTGATCATAGCAATTTTTTTAAAATGGAAAGGTTTTTTTCGCAAGATCCTTTGAATTTATGATTTTGAGTCATAGGACAAAACAAAAGAGGTTTTGTGGTTTAGGTCAAAAGGTTCAATTATTTTTAAAGAGAGGAGGTTATGGTAATACAAGAGTGACCATAGCCCCACTATTTTTCTGGAGACTAGAGATTGTGTGTTGAGGTATTTATGGGGAAATCACCAAGCATAGGGTTGATGCATTGGTAAAGAAAGGGAAAGAATTTTCCGGGGCCACACATGTGTTTTATTTAGTGAGTTGTTAAGTTGTTTTAACACTAGAGGTGCTATTCTATGAGGTAACTCAAGACAATACTTAACAAACAGAACAAGTCAATACATCTACCAACAGATCAAAGCAATTCAGTATAACAAACAGATCAAGGCAATTCATCCAATTAGTTTATAGAAAAAGTTTTTGTTCCCCTAATTTTTGGATTATGGACAAATAAACAAGGTTGCAAAAGTTGGGGTGTTACACAGATCATCTGTGAAGGTTAGAACATAACAATAACCACCGCGCGAGGCTACACTCATTGGTCCGCACACGTCGGTATGTATGATTTCCAATAAGTCTATAGCTCGCTCCATTGTACCAGAGAATGGAGTCTTAGTTATTTTTCCCATTAGACATGCTTCGCATCTATCAAGTGACTCAAAGTCAAGTGATTCAAGAAGTCCATCGGAATGGAGTTTCTTCATGCGTTTCACTCCAATATGACCAAGACGATAGTGCCACATATAAGTAGAATTATCATTCAATTTAATTCGTTTAGCATCAATGTTATGAACATGTGTATCACTACTATCGAGATTTAACAAGAATAAACCATTCATCTCAGGCGCATGACCATAAAAGATATTATTCATAAAAATAGAACAACCATTATTCTCAGACTTAAATGAATAACCGTCTTGCATTAAACAAGATCCAGATATAATGTTCATGCTCAACGCAGGCACCAAATAACAATTATTGAGGTTTAAAACTAATCCCGAAGGTTGATGTAGAGGGAGTGTGCCGACAGCGATCACATCGACCTTGGATCCATTTCCAACGCGCATCGTCACTTCATCCCTCGCTAGGCTTCGTTTATTCCGTAGTTCCTGTTTCGAGTTACAAATGTGAGCAACCGAACCAGTATCAAATACCCATGCACTAGTACGAGAACCAGTAAGATAAACATCTATAACATGTATATCAGATATACCTTTCTTCTTCTTGACAAGGCCGCTCTTCAGATCAGCCAAATACTTGGAGCAATTACGCTTCCAGTGCCCCTTCCCGTTGTAGTAATAGCACTCAGTATCAGGTTTAGGGCCACCCTTAGGCTTCTCAGGAGGCGCAACAGCTTTCTTGCCGCCCTTCTTGAAGTTGCCCTTCTTAGGTTTGCCTTGCTTCTTGAAACTAGTGGTCTTGTTGACCATCAACACTTCGTGCTCTTTCAGCATGGAGAAGAGTTCAGGTAACTCCTTGTTCATGTTCTGCATGTTGTAGTTCATCACGAAGTTCTTGTAACTTGGTGGCAGTGATTGGAGGACACGATGAATACCCAGCTGGTTAGGGATCACAATCCCCAAGTCACTGAGCTTCCTCGCGTGTCCGGACATAGCGAACACGTGCTCACTAACGGAGCTGCCCTCTTCCATCATGCAGCCAAAGAACTGCTTCGATGCCTCATAGCTCTCCACGGCCGCATGAGTTTCAAAGATAACTTTGAGCTCACGAATCATCTCACAAGAGTCGTGGTGCTCAAAACGCTTTTGGAGCTCTGCCTCTAGGCTGCACAAGATGGCACACTGAACTTGAGAGTATCGAGTCACCTGAGTCTCGTAAACATTCTTTTCGTCCTCGGATACTCCAGGGGGTGGTGGGGGACCTAGCGGTGCTTCGAGCACATATTGCAGATTTCCGCCATTGAGGAAAATCCTCACATGACGGAACCAGTCGGTGAAGTTGCTACTGACGAGGGATCACCTCGTCAATGCCAAGGGTATACCCATGTCAGCTACCATTGCTTTTAAGCCTTTCTTTCTCTAGGAACTGGTTAAAATTGATTGATGGGGACACCATGATCTACAACATATATTTGCATAGAGTTTAGACTAAGTTTATGACAAATTGAGTTCAAATTTTAATTCTACAAAATTAAACTAGGTGAACTCCCACTCAAAACAATATCCCTCGCATTGTCTTAGTGATTACACGAACCAAATCCACTACTCCAAGTCCGATCATCACGAGACAAGATGTAACTTCAAAGGCGAACACTCAAAGTGTTCATCATATCAATCATATGACTCATGCTCTACCTTTCGGTATCCCGTGTTCCGAGACCATGTTTGTACATGCTAGGCTCGTCAAGGCAACCTTAGTATCCGCGTGTGCAAAACTGGCTTGCACCCGTTGTATGCACATGTAGAATCTATCACACCCGATCATCACGTGATGCTTCGAAACGACAAGTCTTAGCAACGGTGCATACTAAGGATGAACACTTTATTATCTTGATATTTTAGTGAGAGGGATCATCTTATAATGCTACCGTCGCGATCCAAGCAATATAAGATGCATAAAAGGATTAACATCACATGCAATTCATATGTGATATGATATGGCCCCTTTGTCTTTGCGCCTTTGATCTTCATCTCTAAAGCACGGACATGATCCTCCATCATCAACAGGCATGATCTCCATCATCGTCGGCGTAGCGTCAAGGTCAATGGCGCCGTCTTCATGATTGTTCTCCATGTAGCAACTATTACAACTACTTTGAAATAATACTCAACATGAAATTTAAAGACAACCATAAGGCTCATGCCGGTTGCCACAATACAATAATGATCATCTCATACATATTCATCATCACATGGCCATATCACATCACCAAACCCTGCAAAAACAAGTTAGACGTCTCTAATTTGGTTTGCATATTTTACGTGGTTTAGGGTTTTCGAGTAAGATCCAATCTACCTACGAACATGAACCACAACGGTGATACTAGTGTTTTCAATAGAAAGAGTAAATTGGATCTTCACTATAGTGGGAGAGACAGACACCCGCAAAGCCACTTATGCAATACAAGTTGCATGTCGAGCGTGGAGCAAATCTCATGAACGCGGTCATGTAAAGTTAGCCCGAGCCGCTTCATCCCACTATGCCGCAAGATGCAAAGTACACGAACTAAAGACAACAAAGCATCAACGCCCACAAAACAATTGTGTTCTACTCGTGCAACCAATCTATGCATAGACACGGCTCTGATACCACTGATGGGATTTGTAGCATAGAAAACAAAAAATTCCTACCGTAAGAACGAAACACAAGCCAAGATCTAATCTAGTAGACGGTAGCAACGAGGAGATCAAGAGACTAACCCTCGAAGATCGCAAAGCTTAACGAGATTAGATCTCGTGGTGGATGTAGTCGATCACTTGCCGCTTGCAAAAGCGCGTAGAAGATCTTGACGGTGCCACAGTCGGGCAACACCTCCGTACTCGGTCACACGTACGGTGTTGATGACGACGTACTCCTCCCCGTTCCAGCGGGCAGCGGAAGTAGTAGATCCTCCTCAGAATCCC
>NC_061509.1:200589710-200602486 GCF_022539505.1 Lolium rigidum
GCACGACGGCGAGGTGGCGGTGGTGGTGGAGAACTCCGGCAGGGCATCGCCTATGCGCTGCAGGAGTATTATGTGGAGGAGGAGAGGCTAGGGTTTGGGGAGAGGGGGTTTGGGCGCCGGCCTCAAGGGGGTGCGGCCAAGGGTGGCTAGGTGTGGCCGGCCCCCTCCCCTTGCTCCTCATTATATAGGTGGAAACCCCCAAGAGTTGGACTACAAGTCTTCGAATAAGACCCGAAACCAAAACTTGCCATAAGGACGAAACCTACCCAAGGTGGGACTCCTACTCAAGGTGGGACTCCCACCCTTTCCTTGGGGGGGGTGGCCGGCCACCAATGTGGAGTCCACCTGGGACTCCTCCCCCTTAGGGTTGGCCGGCCATGCTAGGTGGAGTCCCTCCGGGACTCCACTTTCCATGGTGATTTCTTCCGGACTTTTCTAGAACCTTCTAGAACCTTCCATAAATGCACCGGATCATTTTCAAACTTAGAATATGACTTCCTATATATGAATCTTATTCTCCGGACCATTCCGGACCTCCTCGTGATGTCCTGGATCCCATCCGAGACTCCGAACAAAACTTCGAACACCATTCCATATTCCATATCTACTTAAACGACATCAAACCTTAAGTGTGTCACCCTACGGTTCGTGAACTATGCAGACATGGTTGAGACTTCTCTCCGACCAATAACCAATAGCGGGATCTGGAGATCCATAATGGCTCCCACATATTCAACGATGACTTAGTGATCGATTGAACCATTTACATACGATACCGATTCCCTTTGTCACGTGATATTTTACTTGTCCGAGGTTTGATCATCAGTATCTCTATACCTTGTTCAACCTCGTCTCCAACAAGTACTCTTTACTCGTACCGTGGTATGTGATCTCTTATGAACCATTCATATGCTTGCAAGCTAATCAAATAACATTCCACCGAGAGGGCCCAGAGTATATCTATCCGTCATCGGGATGGACAATATCCCACTCTTGATCCATATGCCTCAACTCATACTTTCTGAATACTTAATTCCACCTTTATAACCACCCATTTACGTAGTGGCGTTTGATGTAATCAAAGTACCCTTCCGGTATAAGTGATTTACATGATCTCATGGTCGAAGGATTAGGTAACTATGTATCGGAAAGCTAATAGCAACTTGAACTTAATGACGTGATCTTATGCTACGCTTAGTTGGGTGTTTGTCCATTACATCATTCATCAATGACATAACCTTGTCATTAATAACATCCAATGTTCATGATCACGAAACTATGATCATCTATTAATCAACAAGCTAGTTATACAAGAGGCTTACTAGGGACTCCTTGTTGTTTACATAACACACATGTATCAATGTTTCGGTTAATACAATTATAGCATGGTATGCAAACATTTATCATAAACATAAAGATATATAATAACCACTTTATTATTGCCTCTTGGGCATATCTCCAACACCTAGAGGGGGGTGAATAGGCGATTTAAAACTTTTACGAGATGGGCGTAACAAATGCGGAATAAAACTAGTGTTTACTTTGTCAAGCCCAAAGCCTATATACTATGGTTCACCTATGTGCACCAACAACTTATGCTAAGTAATATAAGCAACTAGGTGATAGCAAGATATATAACTTCAAGCACGATGGCTATCACAAATAAATTGCATAAGTAAAGAGCTCGGGTATAGAGATAACCGAGGCACGCGGGAGACGATGATTTATCCCGAAGTTCACACTCTTGCGAGTGCTAATCTCCGTTGGAGAGGTGCAGTGACTTAGTGCTCCCGAACGCCACAAGAGGCCTCACCTTGAGGTGTGGTTGCTCGATGCACACCAACGCCACAAAGGCCTCACCCCAAGAATCACACCACACACCGAACGCCACGAAGGCGCCTCACCTTATTCTCCGGTGACCCTCGCCACAAAGGCCTAGGTCACGGTTCCACTAAGGGATTTCCTTCGAGGCGGAAACCGGGCCTTACACAAAGCTTGGGGCACGCATCCACAACTTAATTGGAGGCTCCCAAGAAATTGCCACAAAGGCCTCAACTCCGTCTAGGGTTTCAAGAACCCAAGAGTAACAACTTTCTTGCTTTCACTTCCACGAATCACCATGGGAACTCAAATCGATGCACCAAATGCAATGGCAAGAACACCACAAAGATGCTCAAGTCCTTCTTTCTCAAATTTCAACAAAGCTACAAAAGCTATTGGGGGAATAAGAGAGGAAGAACAAATAAGAGGAGGAACACCAAATTTCTCCAAGATCTAGATCTAGTGGATTCCCCTCACAAAGAGAGGGATTTGATTGGTAGGAATGTAGATCTAGATATCCTCTTCCTTTTCCCTCAAAAAGGTTCAAGAAGCATAGGAGAAGTAGAGGGAAAGGGGAAGCTCTCAAGGTCAACAATGGTGGAGAGCACAAAGGGGAAGAGGTAGCTGCCCAAGGAGGAAGAAGGGGGTCTTAAATACCCCCTCCCATCGAAATATGACCGTTTGGGTCCTCCCAAGCCGGATTATCCAGGGCCGGATTATTGCAAAAATCGGCCCGCCGAAAAACGGCTAAGGACTTGAGAAACTGCTCGCAGTAAGGGGCCCGGATATTTGGCCGGATATTTTGAATCTGTGCCGGATTATCCGCCCCCCCCCCAAACTGCAGAAACACCAAAATGAGAATGATCATAACTTGAGCATCCGGACTTCGATTTTGATGATCTTGGGCTCGTTTCAAAGCTAGTAACAAGCTCTACAAGATCATGCAAGGAACCATCATAGTCCAACAAGGCATGATAGAAATAAATGATGAAAGGTTTGACCTATCTAAAAAAGACATACCGGTAAAACCTCCAACCTTGAAAATGCAACAAGTTGCCCGTGCAAAAACCATTCTTAATGAACTAGAGCTTGTCATGAGAATACGCACAAGCTCTAAAACATCACATGGATAAGATCCAAATAACAACCAAGAAAGATGATGCAAGGATGCAAAGGTTTGAGCTCTCCGAAGGATACGATCGAGTTACTCACCCGATAGCCCTCTTGATAGTACGGCAACTAAACTATAAACCGGTCTCCAACTACACCATGAGACCGGTAAGAAAGAAACCCTATCAAGAGCAAACCTTAACCTTGCGCGTGCCTCTTGAGCTCGATGATGACGCTCTTGACCGCATCAAGATGGAACGCCTTTCTTGATGGTGCTTGCTTGATGGAGTCTTGAGGATTGCTTTCCCATACTCCACCATGGGAGAGTTTCTTCTTCGGCGAAACTTCACATATCCATGAACACCATATGGATGGAAAGCTTCAAGCAAATGATCTCTTCGAGTTGGATCATCTTGAACTTGCTCTTTATTTCTTCATTCTTCATCATGTTGATGTCTTGAAGTTAAACTTGAGGGCTCACTTCATCTTCATCTTCAAGACATACTTGACACTTAATATTCTGCATCCTTATTATTGCAACCCTGAAGCCAACATATGGTTCAAGCATTGCCTATAGATAACTCCCACAAATATAGCTCAATGCAAACATTAGTCCATAGGGATTGTCATTAATTACCAAAACCACACATGGGGGCTCCATGCACTTTCAAAATCCCCCATTTTGGTAATTGATGACAATCTCTTTGAAAGGGTTTATATAAGGAATTTAAGTAACAAACAAGTTGAATACATAGAGCAAACTCCCCCATAATATATGCAAGAGCATACATTGACATTCAAAGCCTAGTGGAGTTTTCTCTAAATATTCAACTATGCAAAGCAACAAGATGCAATGCAATAAAGGCACATGCTTAAGCACAAAGCAAAGACATAACCAAATTCTCTTAAACCCTCCAAACTTCTCCCCCATTGGCACCAATTGCCGGAATGAGTGAAAAATTTAGAAGGCCAATATAGTGAGAGTTCCTCCATACCATGTGCATTTCTCACAATTTGAGTGGAATCAAATGCACGTATCCAATGACGAATATTTGGAAGGAATCACACTTTAGAGAGGATCAAAGATTGCAAAAAGATAACAAAGTCAAGAAGTCTCAACAAATGAAGCAAGCAACCAAATGAACCACAAAGAAGATACCAAAAGAAAGATAGATATTATGATAAGGTCAAGAAGATTTCTCTAAATAATATGAGGAAGCTCCCCAAGGTTTGTGCACAAAAATAGACAACTTAAATTGGAATATGGGTGCACAAACATGGAATCATTACTCCCATAATATCATTTAAAAAAATACCAAGTGAATTAAACTCTAATGATCACCACAAAATAGTGCTTTAAATAAAATGAGGAAGCTCCCCGAGGTACATGCATAAATTAAAATGTTTCATTTGAATACAATATGCATAACATGGAATCCTCACTTCGTCATTACTATTTAAAACACAAACATTTGCAATAGATCATAGATAGAAAATTAAGCTTAACACTTGCAACAAACAAATGGTTGAGCAACAAGTAAGAGGCACCATAATAAAAGACTCAACCAAGAGGATATGTGAAAGGCATGATAAAGCATATTATAAGACTATTACAAGAATGAGCAAAACGCATCATCATAGTCTTCAGTGAATTATACTCCCTCTTTTCCATTCTATAGTGCCTATAGTTTTTTGGCACGGAAATTAGCGCAAGAGTATTTTTTACACAAGACCCCTAGCTGAACGATTTGAGATCAACGTAAAATTTGGGAAATCCATATCTTCCTAACTTACCATAACAAATTCCATAAATCTCTCTTGTTGATTCTCCATATATGTGCAGCCAAGTTCAATTAAGGAAAGTAAAACATTGCTGCCTAATTTTAAGAAATCGTTGGGACATGCATTAGGAATCTCAATTAATTGTTTCCAATTTTGTATGGATTTTTTCTCACGCATGTTGTGTGGGAGCTGAATGGGGGAGTAGGTAATTGAAAAAAAAGCAAGCTACAACCTTATATTCTGAAACAAATGCCAAAAATATATAGGCACTATAGAAAGGAACGGAGGGAGTATTGCTTAGCATGACCAATCAACACGCAACAAATAAATAAGATATCAAATGGAGATGTATCATCTCTTATGTGTATAAGTTTCTCTAAGTGGGCAATATCACAAAGATATTTATCCACAAAGAAACATGCACACACAAAATGGATACACAAGAAATATAGCATGATATCCAAGACGAAGTCATGCAATATACCAATAAGAATTTTTGCTTAATAGCATGGACAAAGGCTCAATTTTATCTTATTGTACATTCATGAACTTAAACCACAAACACATAAAATACATCACACATATCAACAAGGGATAGAAGATAGTTGGGATGCTTTGAGAAAGGCAACAAGTATCACAAACAAGGATACCAAAAGAAATAACTCAATTTGTACTTTCAACGATATTGCACATGTGAGAGGCTTGAGGAATTTATATGCAATAAAATTGCTAGATAGGCATAGTTGGGATGGATGAATCATGAGCATGATTTTATATACTTGCCAACATATGTGCTCATCTCAATTTACTCACATTTGCAATAAAGAGGTTTCATTAAAATCTTTGCAAGAGGCATAATATTTGCAAATCAAGAGATTCATGGCAAGATGCAACCACATGGTTGGATGCTACAAAAATATGCATGAGAAGATACTTGTTACCGAGATAGCATTGTTGTGGATGTAGTAGATATGTGTTTGTTGACCATCCTAGCTTGCCTCAAGTTACCATTGAGTCACCACTTTTTCCCAAGAGTGAGACAAGCATCCAATGCATATCCATTGTACCTAACACAAAGGTAAGTACAAAATGGTCCCCAAACTAATTGGGTCCGAAGTAGTTAGACACACTACTACATATAGGACAAACTCCACAAAACTATGTGCATATAGATGTGAAATTTAATTTCATGCACATCTTAGCCAAATTAGGATTTGATGGAGTTTACCCTATATATTGGATCAAATAAAGTAACACGTGCCATAAGATATACATATATAAAATATGCATGCATAAGACTTTCAAGAACCAAAGGAAGATACAATTTGGACAAAACACCAATTAAATCAAGAAACAATGGTTGTCCAAATTATATCAAAGAATCAAATCAACACAAGATTGACTCCAAAGGCTTATCTCATTATAAGAAGCTAATTAAACCCAAAAACAAAGGAATGTGATAACCAACTCCCAAGAGAGCAAGGTTCCAACAAATAAACCAAACCCTCAACAATTTTTATGATGGCACAAAGTACCAAAAAAGAAAAGGTTTGTCTTCCAATATCAATTACTTGATAATGATCAAGAGATGTTACGCATTCTAACAAATATAGGAGAGCTCCCCCAAGACTAGTGCATTATCTAGGATTTTGCATATGAATATAAAATGCACAAAACTAGGATTATCACGCTACCTATAACTACTAGATATGCTAAGAAAGTTCAAATAGACAAATTAGATCCACAAGATGCAAGGAAGACACATGGGAGTCAAAGCACAAAAAATTCATGGAAACAAAATAAGGCAATTAAACACAAGAGCCAATGTAAATATGATCAATAAATATCTACCTCATAATAGATTGCCAATTGTCCTAGGACAAGAGGTATTATGTGGTGACCCGGCATACCACTGCATGGTGTAGTATGCAAGTCTGATATAACACCAATGAAACACCGTTCCACTAGTATTATATCGCTCAGAGTGGTACAACAGAAACATATGCGGGTCCAAGGTATGTCTATAGAATTACACACAGACTCTGTTACATAAGATCATCATAGCCTCCTACTTTACAATGAGGTAAAACTGCAAATAAACTCCAGAAGAACGACTCGTAGTCTAATCCTATCACGAACTCTATTTGTAGAGTATTTGGCTAGCTATAGAGGCTATGAATAGATTCTAGCTATATAGGAGCTAAGTTTAGGAAGCTAGTTCCTTTCTATTGCTAATCTAGGTTTCTCCTTGTTGGATGTGGTAACTCACTCCTCTGACAGGGTCCTGTCTCTTGAAGTAGTTGTTGACTCCTCGGCCTTCGAGTTGCAATGTAGATCCTCCTTCTATGCCTCCATATCTAAGCAGGGGATTTAAGAGTGGGATGAGTACGAGCGTACTCAACAAGTTCATTATAGGAAAGAGGTGTTTAATGCACTAGCTACGGCATTAGACCAGAAAGTCTAATACCAATGCAGGTTTTCATAATCATTTCTTCAAAAGGTGGCTTTTATTTAGAAGAACTATGTCCGTCAGCCTTCACCGGTTTACTAGAACTTCATGGAGTTCCTTTCCGGCAGCGTTCGCAGTTCCATATCCCGGAACAGGGAGTGCCAAGTCACGATTCATTACACTCTGCAGAGGTGTGTTGCTTTACCCATAAGAGATCTTAACCTTGGTGCCAACCGAGTCATGTTCTCGTCCACACTTCCTTTGGTGTGAGGCCCGGTATAAGGTCATAGCCAATTATATTCCTCCGCTACCTCGCACACCCACCCGTTGTTGCATACCCCGACCCTGGGTCCTCGCCGGTCCTCTTATACCAATTAAGGATGGACTCCGACCACGACAATAGTTCTGGGCTCTTACCATAAACTCCTTCACCGGTAGCTGCAACCCATCATAGACCGCAATAACCGTGGGGAACTTTTGGCTTCCCCAGCCTACCGCTTGCTCCTCGGGCGACAAGTGTCTACGGACAATGTCGTGGGGAACTTTTGGCTTCCCCAGCCTACCGCTTGCCCCCTTGGATTACAAGTGTCTACGGTAAAGCGCGTCCGTTGATGTACAAGAGGTGGAAATACGATTGACTATTCCGTCCCACTCCAGATCTTATGGTTAACACGGGTATTACGGCACAAGAATCACTGGACGACATTTGTTGTTTAATCCTAGATGGATATAAACCCTTGCAATGGAACCTCCACCATATCAACACAATCCATGGTTCCATTGCCCACCACATAGTCATATTCATAGTTATGAAAATAGTGGTTTTGCCTTTTATGCAATAGTGATAAACATAATACTTTGCAAGTAATTTGGTAAAAATACTCAAATGACATGAGCAAGTGATGAACTTGCCTTTCTTGACTGTAAGATTATGCAGTCAAGGTCTTCGATACGCAATAACTCCAAATTCTGAAATAGCATCATCATCCGGTAAGGACGATGTGACTGCAAGATTATGCAGTCAAGGTCTTCGATACGCAATAACTCCAAATTCTGAAATAGCATCATCGTCCGGTAAGGACGATGTTAAAAGATTGGCAAGGATGCAACAATGCATAACTATGAGATGCAATCGCTCTACGCATGACCTAACCCCGATGAGTTAGGATTAGTGAGTTGTTATGATTGATTTAGGGTGTGTTGCACTTTTAGAGTGATTCACAAACAAGGTTCTTATTAAGGGTTTGATTGTCTTAGTATCATACACAAGTGGCATAATAAAGCATAGTAATCAATTGAGCACACCAGGAATGATAATTGGCATAATGTTAACATGTAAAGAACAATTGTCAGTTTTAGTACTATATGGCATGGTTAATGATTACTTGTGATATTCTTCAAAAGGATAACTTTTGAAGAACATGTTCTTTGATAAAGAACAATTATGATAATTAGGTTGGTGGGTTGTATGGGTTTCTATGGTTCCAATTGGTTTCTGGAGTAAGAATGAGGTGGATCCTAACAATGTTGGATTCATCAGCTACTAGGGCTTGTATGGTTGAATCAAGCCTAAACATCTTGAGCAATTTATTATAAATATTTGCTATCAAGGTTGGTATACCTTGCTGGTGATAGCTGACTATTGGCTATAGGTCCTATTAGGCAGGATTGATGATGATTCCTTGTTTTCTTCAAAAGAATAACTTTTGAAGAACATACTTCTTAAGTAATAAGAAGTATTACAATTAAGGTTGAGGTTGTCTAGGTTTTACTATTTGATTTCACTAAGTAAATAATGGTTGGTTCCTAAATAGGATGATTCATAATTATCTCACACTGGTAGGTTTGAGTGGAGTATGGTATGTAAGGTAAACATTAGTCATGGTTACTATTAGGGTTCATATGAAGTAATGGAGCTAGGTTCCTAATGGTATTAGGGTTTTAGGATTACACATGAAATGATGAGTTCCTAGTTTTCTTCCTTATGGAACTAGGGTTTTCTAAATACCTTAAAGTTCTTGAATTAATAACTTCACTATAAGGTTGAAGTTATTAATAACTTTGAAATAAAAGCGATATTGAATTTGCCATTTTGTTATTTTTGAATAATTAATAATTTAGATAATTATTAATTAGTGTTATAAATCCTCCTAATAAAGATTTAATAAGTTATTAGTAAAGAAAAATTAGGTTTCATATTTTCTTTATTTACTTACTGGTTTGTATTTATTTTAGAATTTTTTCTTAATTTCTGAATTTTTAATTCCATTTAGAATTAAAAGAAAAGACTTAATTAAATAGGGTTAAATAATTAAATTTTTATTTAAAATAAAATTTTCATTTTATATTTTTGTTGGATAGATTTCATTTTTAGGAACATTTTAATATCTCATTTGTATTTTTCTGAATTAAAATGGATTTTCTATTTATTTGCAAAGTTTCAGTATTTTCTGGAATTTGAATTAAACTAAAATTACTAAACACACACACGTGTCTGTGCTACCCACAGACACAGACAAGTGGGCCAGTGCCACGCTGGCTGCCACAGTGGCGTCGAGGTGGCAACCATGGCCACCACCGGTGGCCAGCCGTGGACGGCGCCGGCGTTCCCGGGGTCCCGCGGGCGTGTGCGTATGCTCGTTTGAACCGGGACACTCAGGCGAGTCGAGTGGTGGTGGCGCCGCCCCCCAATGGTCGCCGGAACTTGGCCGGCGGCGAGGTGCTACGGCGGTGCCTACGGCCTACGGTGCGGGGCATGCTAGGGGGTGCTAGAGGAAGAGCTAGGATGCTCTGGAGAGTCAGCGACTCACCGCGAGCACGACGGGCGTGTCGGCGAGGCAAGGGGAGGTCGCAGTCGCCGGAATAGCTTGATGTCGGCGTCGGAGAAGATGAGATCGTCGACGGTGATACCGAGCATGGCGGCTCGATTCCTCTTGCAGGAAGAACAAGTCGAGGACGGCGGTCACGTTGGTGGTCACGGCGAGGCCTGGGGTGGTCTCCATCGGCGGCGATGGTCGAGACCGTACGGGCTAGGGTTTCGATTTGGGGCGAAATTGGACAGAGAGGGGAAGAAATCGGGAACTAGGGTTCGTCGCGGGCTTTTATACGGCGCCAGGACGCGCCTCGTCACGACGCCGAGCTCTGGGAGGTCGCCAGCGTCGAGGAGAAGGAGGGCACGGCTCCGCGCTGTCCTCCATGCGTGAGAAGACGATGAGGACGACCCCTCCCTCAGATATTTTGTTGCCGAAGGGGTATGTGGGCTAGTGTTGGGCCGGGGTGTTGGGTTGTTCTCTGGGCTGCGTCGGCTTGGCAAGGTCCAGGTAAGGTCTAGTTAGGTTTTTCTCTCCTCTTTTCTTTTTCTTTTTCTGTTTTTATTTTCCGTTTTCAAATTTCATTTCTTGTTTTGTTGATTTAAATTCAACATGAATTTGCAGGTATCTGGTTATTTAAATCCCATTAAATCTATTTAGAATAATCACTATGTCACTGGATTGTTTAACACAAATATATGGTTCTATTTGTATGTTTGGGAGCTTTATTCCAAATTTCAATTAGGCATGAGTTTATGTATTCATTTTAATCTTAGGTTTTTCTTGTGAATCAAATCCTTTGGAATGTTTGTAGTTGATACTTTGAACTCAAAGTATTTCAGAGATTAGTATTAGGACTTAGTTTCCATTTGGGGAGTGATCCCTTGCTTATTATTTGATGTGCATAATTATGTGTTAACAAATTGGAACATAAGGTTTAATTGATGGACAATTCTAGGGTTCCAATACTATTTACCTAATGACACATGGGTTGGAACTTAATTGTGGTTTAAGTTTTAGTTGTGATCATCCAAGTGATACACCCCTAGGGTTGAGATATAATTCTAGATTGTAGATATGAGATGACACCATATTGTACTTGCTAGGGTTTAATTCCCCCTAACTAAAATAAGATGGTTACTTGCTTTATTGTTATGATTCTCATTTAGTTATTTTTATAGTTAACTTTGGTCATATGGATGGATGGTTTCTCACCATATAAAACATAGAGTTTGACTTTAAGGTTTTCTTAGGTTCTTTGATTAAGGAATAAATGGAATGTAGATGTGGTAGGATGCTACTTATGATCACCAAGTGATTCGCAAGTGAAGGTTAGGATATAAGCCTATGGTTGCTTACTAGTTACCTCCCTATGATTTCATGTGGTGAATAACATCTACTAATCCTATTAGGATTTAACTTATCCTCACATACCTCAAGAGCATGATCATGGTTTAAGCATGATCAACTTGTTCTTAACATCTTCTACCTCAAATTCTAAGGGTTTATGATCATTACCCAATTTATAATGATCAAGGTTTGGCTTCCTAAGTTACCTCTCATGGAATGGGTTCTCACTTCCATGATCAGGCATAGTCTTGATCAACTAGGATATAACACTTCTATTTTAGTTTCTTGGATGGGACTACTATGGTTGCTTCAATAATTTATATCCCAGGAGAATACCTAAGATATTCTGTTAGGGTTTTACTTAAGCAATGTTGATATACTCATCTGGGTATATTGATAGTTCTCTCCCTCAAATTCAAGTGTTGCCTCAGCTAACTTGAGTGTAGCACCATAGCTTGAGCTCTCTTTCATAGGAATAGTTATTCTAGGGTTTATGGTGTATTCACAATATCTCAATAGGTATCTAGTCTAAAACTCCACTTGGCTATCTCGATTGAATTAATCTCCTCCTTACTTTATCAATTCATGGATATGGTATTATTCCATGTGATATTAGGTTATCTCACCACTCCAAGGGAAATGGTTTACAACCTAATACTTTAGTTCAAAGGTTGTCATTTATTCATAAATAGACAAAGCTAGGATTAGTATGATTGATCTCTCTCATTTGGGAAGGACTTTAATACCATCCTAAGATTAGGTTCCATAAAGAATGATGGGATCAACAATATCTATGTTTAACATAAATGGTTCTCTCTCTAGGGATGGTCTTGAATAGTATCCTAAGGTTTATCTTAAAGATGATGATTTGAATACATGGATATATATCCAAGGTTTAACTCAAATCTTGTCATTGCTTCTCTAATAAATACATAGAACTCTCACCTCTCTAGGTTTGACGTATAATAATATGCAATAGAGAAGAATATATATTCCTAGGGTTTTTCTCCTTGTCTTGTTTCCAAGAGTAAAGTGGAATCGATACCATGAGGTTCATGGTAGGACCAAGGATTAGTTTAAGACATGGAAAAGATAAGTCAAGAATGGTTTATCCATTTTATTGTTACTTGATTTGCAATTGAATAGGTGTTCATATGTTATGACAAGGATTACCATATTATAATCTTTTATAAGATCAAGCAATTTATCATTGAGTAAAGTGTTGTTGTGTTGATCATTAGTTCCATTTGATCTAACCCCTTAGATCAAATCATCTCTACCCAAAACAAGGTTTTAACAAAGTCACATTGAGGTTTATGGCGCTTGACTTGATGAGCTACTTCAATTCCACCAAGGTCAAGTGAAACTTCAGTTACCGTGACTGTTTTACTTTAAAGCGCGAAAATTCCCCAGACACTACAAGAAAAGTTCTGATAGACAACGTCTCAAAATCG
>NC_061509.1:200602586-200613351 GCF_022539505.1 Lolium rigidum
CTGAATTGACAACTCCGCCGTTAAGGCTTTCAAGTATTCTTTGTCTCCCCTTGTGTCGAATCAATAAATTGGGTAATACTTCCCTCGAAGACTGCTGCGATCCCCTATACTTGTGGGTCATCACCGGCTTGCTGTAACAAAGGATTAACCGTATTGTGTGGAAGATGATTGTTTGCAGAGAAAACAGTAAAAACAAGTATTGCAGCAGATTTGTATTTCAGTATTAAAGAATGGACCGGGGTCCACAGCTCACTAGAGGTGTCTCTCCCATAAGATAAAAGCATGTTGGGTGAACAAATTACGGTCGGGCAATTGACAAATAGAGAGAGCATAACAATGCACATACATGTCATGATAAGTATAGTGAGATTTAATTGGGCATTACGACAAAGTACATAGACCGCCATCCAACCGCATCTATGCCTAAAAAGTCCACCTTCGTGTTATCATCCGAACCCCTCCTGGTATTAAGTTGCTAACAAATGGACAATTGCATTAAGTATGGTGCGTAATGTAATCAACAACTACATCCTCTGGACATAGCGCCAATGTTTTATCCCTAGTGGCAACAAGCACAACACAACCTTAGAACTTTCTCGTCACTCGTCCTAGTGTCAATGCGGCATGAACCCACTATCGAGCATAAATACTCCCTCTTGGAGTTAAGAGCAAAACTTGGCCGCAGCCTCTACTAATAACGGAGAGCATGCAAGATCATAAACAACACATATGTAATAACTTGATAATTAACATAACATGGTATTCTCTATCCATCGGATCCCGACAAACACAACATAGAGTATTACGGATAGATGATCTTGATCATGTTAGGCAGCTCACAAGATCCAACAATGAAGCACAATGAGGAGAAGACAACCATCTAGCTACCGCTATGGACCCATAGTCCAGGGGGTGAACTACTCACTCATCACTCCGGAGGCGACCATGGCGGTGTAGAGTCCTCCGGGAGATGAATCCCCTCCCGGCAGGGTGCCGAGGAGATCTCCGTAATCCCCCGAGATGGGATTGGCGGCGGCGTCTCCGGGAAGGTTTTCCGTATCGTGGTTTTTCGCATCGTGGGTTTCGCGACGGAGGCTTTAAGTAGGCGGAAGGGCGAGAGTCGGAGGGCCGACGAGGGGCCCACACCATAGGGCGGCGCGGGCCCCCTCCGGCCGCGCGGCCCTATGGTGGCGGCGCCTCGTCGCCCCACTTCGTATCCCTTTCGGTCTTCCGGAAGGTTCGTGGCAAAATAGGACCCCGGGTCTTGATTTCGTCCAATTCCGAGAATATTTCGTTACTAGGATTTCAAACCAAAAACAACAGAAACAAAGAATCGGCTCTTCGGCATCTTGTTAATAGGTTAGTTCCAGAAAATGCACGAATATGACATAAAGTGTGCATAAAACATGTAGGTATCATCAATAATATGGCATGGATCATAAGAAATTATCGATACGTCGGAGACGTATCACACCACATATCGGACATTTATTCAAATTCTCGTACTTCTCACCGCGGTAGAGGATACAGTCATTAATTCATGCATGTATCTTCTTCACATCTAATCCTAGAGGGCAGACAAGCTTCTTTGCTTCATACGTATTGACGGGCAATTCATTATTTCTTGGAAACAGACTTTCTTTAATATTATCATCAATTTCTCAAATCCCGAGTCAGCCACACCGACCTCTCGCCTTCCATTTCAGCAATTCCAATATGCTACCCAGCTTTCTATGCCCATCTTCACAACCTCGGGTACAACAATTTGTGGTGGTCCTCTAACATCTTGTCGAACCGCAACCTCTCCTTATCCGTGCCACGCTCTCTTCTTGCATCGAAATGGCCCGACGAAGATCATCATCAACATGATCATCCGATGCCTCGTTCTTCACCTCCTTCTTCTTCATTGTCGTCCATTGTGGTATCATCGCATTCGGAGAACATAGATCGGTACCGGTCATCATTATCTTCTTCTTCATCGCCGTCTTCCATCATAACCCCTTCTTCTCCGTGCTTGGTCCAAACATTATAGCCGGACATGAATCCAAACCGAAGCGTGTGGCTCTTAATGTCTCTTGAGCAAGAGTAATCCTTCTCGTTCTTACATTTTAGACATGGACAACACATAAAACCTTGCTTCGACTTGTTGGCGCTCGGCCACAAGCAAGAAAGAATTCACGCCCTCTCCGAAAGCGGGGCACATCGGTTACCGTACATCCATAGATGACTCATCCGCATCATAAGTACAATTATATATGTATCGGATGCAATCACCTTGCTAAAATTAGTATTGTACGGACTATGTATATATATACGAGAAAATAGTTGCTAAACTTTTAGGATCAAAAAGAGGAGAAATCTTATCAAATAAAATCAAGTGGCATCCCTCTCACAAGCATTCCATCAAACACCTCTTGTGCACATGTGTAGAAAAAATGAGCTAGCATACACCTCCACCTTCACCACCAAGGAAAAAATGAGGTGGGGGGGGGCTGGCTGCGTGTCTATATATAGGCATGGTCCTTTTGTCGCGGGCCGTATTACGACCCGCGACAAAAGGGGTGCCGGCAGGAAGCGCCAGCCCTCGTACACCTTTTGTCGCGGGTCGTGATACGGGCCGCGACAAAAGGCCCTGCCCGCTCCACATGGTTTCGGGGCGACGTGGCCAGGCCATTTGTCGCGGGTGCAGGCGCGCCCGCGACAAAAGGCTCCCACGAAAGCCCTGTTTTCCACTAGTGGCTGCAAGAAAGAGAATGCCGGGAGGAGCAGCTGCAGCCGAGGAGGAAGCCGTTGAGCCGCCTTGCACCGCCCCTGGGACGCCGCCGCCCGCCGGAGCCCCGCCGTCGACCATCAGCGCCCGCCGGTAAGCTCCCGGCCGCCCCTCTTTTTTCCTCTTCACGTCCGCCGCACGTACAGGGAAGGAGGAGAACGACGACCCTAGGTCGTCCTCCCGATCGTGGGGAGGGCTGCATGGCCACTTGGCCACGTTGGCCCATGTAGCCTGGCCCACCCGGGCCCCCCTCTCCCTTTCTATTTTCTTTTTTTTTCCTTCCGCCACCTGGAATTCTCTCCTGGGCCGGCCCACGTTTCAAATCCGCGCGGCCCAGAGTTTCCCGCCCATTTTGATTAATTGAAATTCTGTTAAAAGGTGACAAAAACCAGAGAGCTTCCAATGCTAATAACTCGAGTTTTACTCACCCAAATCCGATGAAACAAATTGCGTTGGATCACAAATTTGATTATCTTTCCAATGCGCTGGTCCCATATTTTTATGATTTTTGTACGATTTTTGGCATAATAAACTTGTTCTATGTGTACTACAGACTCTAACAAATTCCTAAAATTGTAGGATTAATATTTTTGGGTGAATCCAATTGGGTTAGTCTTGTTTTAGTACGGGTCATCTAGGAAAAATATTGCTAGTCTCTGTTAATGCATATTTGTTTTTGTTAGTAATATGTGTGTGTCACATGAATTGTTGAACACAAAACTTTTATTTATTTAAAATCTGTGGCCACCCCTTTTTATTTAAAAGTGGTCAACTTTTTATTCTTGAAAAACCAAACCTTCTGCAACTTAGGCCAAGTTTTCTATTATTTTGGTTAAGGTTTCAATAGTGTGGTGTAGTGTTTACCTCCTATTTTTGACTAGTGTTATGTGAGCAAATTAAATTAGGAAAACTAATTTCTACTTTCCAAAAAGGTTTGAAAATAAAATATGAGTGTTTTTGATGCCAAACCAATGCACTTAACTTCTTTGTGGTGTTATCTACCAGAGGATATTCAATTTATGCCTTGGTAATAACCAAGGAGGCAATTGCTCATTTGTGAGGCTCTCATGCCTTTATTAGGTGAATAAATTGGGTTTTCTAAATTAAAGTTGTTTTATCTTTAAGTCCTTAGTATGTTAGCCCTTGGTTGAGTGGTTAGTTTCTGATTGTTGCATGTTTGCTTTGTTGGTGCAATGAGTTGATTGTGTTCCTTTTTAATTCACGGCGATAGATACGGACATTGTCGGGATTGCAGGAGAGAAAGGATTCGAAGATCTTTGAAGAAGTCCAGGGACAAATAAGCCAACCAAGGCAAGCCATCTCTTGATATCTGAATGTTGAATCACATATTGTGGTTATTTTGTTATTATTATTGTCTCTCGATCTATCTTGTGTGATTTCTACTTTTGTTGTTGGAGCATGCTTACCGTGAGCATGCTTACTCTCTTTGGCACCTCGCGGACAAACCCCCTTTTTGTGAATGGTGGTTGTCAACATCATGATCTTGGTGTACCCTCTAAATGTGATGGGTATGCCCACTTATCTTGTGTGTGTCGACCTCTTGACACCTTCTTGAACCCCTTGTTGATGTTATGCATACTTACTCTCGAGTATGTTGAACCCCTTGTTGATGTTATGCATACTTACTCTCGAGTATGTTGAACCCCTCTCTTATGCGTGCTTACCCTGAGCATGTATGCCCCTTGACCATCTATATTATCATCTTCTTAGCGATGTGATGATTAACATCATGAACCTTGTTGAATCTTCCAACTTATGTTGATCATATACATGCTTACCCCAAGCATGTATGACCCCCTTTTGACACCTCAATAATCATCTCCTTAGTGGTATGATGGTTAGCATCACGCCCTTGTTGATAGCCTTGTTCTCCACAATAAAACCTTAGGTTGGGAAACCCCGATGTTTTATGTTTTGGAAAGACTTTTAAAACTTTGGGAAGATGTTGTCTTGCCCAAGTGTTGTTTCAAGAGAAAGGTCTTGATGTTCTCGGAAAGTGGGATATGGCTGGTTGTTGGCCGCCAAAGGTTGTGTGAGTAACAAAAAAAATGAATTTCAAAAGAGCACTGCGTATAAGTGTTCGCCATCACAACCTTTACAGCGCAACCATGGCTACTCCAAAGTGGGCACGGGGCTTAACTTGACGTTTGTTCTTCTTAGCATGAGGCACCGCACAACTATACAAGGGTACGGTTACCCCCAAGTCCGGGTTGTCATGGTTGGGACAATAGTATAACGGGAGGCCTTCGGGGCTGACCCGTCCGGAAGACACTATGGGTCTCCTGGCTTGGCGGTGGAGCCACGCTCAAGAGGAGGTGAGCTGCCACGGTGCCGGGGAGGTACATACTCCATAGGGTAGGACCTCGTGTTAAGTCGAATGGGCGAAAGGTTATGTCCGGGTATCCGTCGTGGCATATGTCGTTATGCGGGGATGATGCCCACACGATAGGTATCCGGATAGTTGTGGTGAAAGTGTGCAAACTCTGCAGAGTCAAAACTATTGGAATAGCCGCGTCCGTGGTCATGGACGGGATGAGATGGCCATACTTAACCGGGGCTAGTTTTGTTTTAGAAAAGCTTTACAAAGAAAAAGAGAAAGTTGTTTTCGGAGTACCGGAAGGGTACGAGAAAGTGGTTGACCATGTGAAGATGGTTGGAAAGGAAATAAAAAGGGCTACTCCCATCCTAGTGTTTTATGTTGTAGAACTCTTTTGAAGTATCTTCTTTAACAAAGATATAGAGATGTCATAGAACCCTCTTAGTGTCCCCTTCAACTGCGATGTTGGGATGCTATATCCACAAGAGAAACTATTCTCTTCTTCATGCTATATCCACAAGAGAAACTATTCTTCCTCTCTTGTCTCTTTTAGTTAGCATTGTTAGCACCTTTCTTGATGGTTTGCGAGTACAATTCCAATGTACTCACGGCTTTGTCCCTGGCTATTTACTTGGCCAGACTTGGAGGAATTCGACAGATGAAGAAGGAGTTGACGACGTCTATGCGAGCTATGAACGTCTTCCCAGTCAGTTGCCTGTAGGGTTATGGCAGATGACTTGGGTTCTACGCTGATTGAAGTGATTCCGCGACTCTGATGATTAGATTAGGCCCTTCGAGACTATTATGTAAAGATTGGTCATGTGTCCTCATTGTAATTTTCTTATTCCGTTTTGTAAAGGATGATGTAATTTGATATCAGTTCGGTTATGTGTTCACGGCGCACTGATCATGGGATCGTGAACTGTATACATAACAGGGTATTTCGGATAGTTAGTCCGGGGTCCCCACAATCTGAGTAGATATGGGTATATCTATTTCATGAAACATAAATCCGAAACTTTACAGAAGTTTAAGGAATTCCAAAGTGAAGTAGAAAATCAACGTAACAAGAAGATCAAGTTTTTGCGTTCTGATCGCGGAGGCGAATATCTGAGTTATGAGTTTGGCATGCATTTGAAGAAATGCGGAATACTTTCACAGTTGACACCGCCGGGAACACCACAACGCAATGGTGTGTCCGAACGTCGTAATCGAACTCTCTTAGATATGGTTCGTTCTATGATGTCTCTTACTGATTTGCCATTATCATTTTGGGGTTATGTGTTAGAGACAGATGCATTCACTTTAAATAGGGCACCATCTAAATCCGTTGAAACGACACCGTATGAATTGTGGTTTCAGAAGAAACCTAAGCTGTCGTTCCTTAAAGTTTGGGGTTGCGAAGCTTATGTAAAAAGTTACAACTTGACAAGCTAGAACCCAAAGCGGAGAAATGCGTCTTCATAGGATACCCTAAAGAAACTATTGGGTATACTTTCTATCACAGATCCGAAGGCAAAATCTTTGTTGCCAAGAACGGAACCTTTCTTGAGAAGGAGTTTCTCACTAAAGAAGTGACTGGAAGAAAAGTAGAACTCGACGAGGTTATTGAACCTTCTCTCGTAGATCAGAGTAGCGCAGTACCGAAAGATGTTCATGTGCCGCCTGCACCGATAAGAGAGGAAGCAAATGATAATGATCATGAAACTTCGAACGAGGTAGCTACTGAACCTCGCAGATCGACAAGGGAGCGTACCACTCCTGATTGGTATGATCCTTGTCTAAATGTCATGATTGTGGACAACAATGATGAAGACCCCGCGACGTATGAAGAAGCGATGATGAGCCCGGATTCCAACAAATGGCAAGAAGCCATGAAATCCGAAATGGGATCCATGTATGATAACAAAGTGTGGACTTTGGTATACTTACCCGATAGCCGCAAGGCCGTCGAGAATAAATGGATCTTCAAGAGAAAAACAGATGCCGATGGTAATGTTACTCGTCTATAAAGCTCGACTTGTCGCAAAGGGTTTCCGACAAATTCAAGGAGTTGACTACGATGAGACCTTCTCACCCGTAGCGAAGCTAAAGTCCGTGAGGATTTTGTTAGCAATAGCTGCATTTTTCGATTATGAGATTTGGCAGATGGATGTCAAAACGGCGTTCCTTAATGGTGACATTGAGGAAGAGTTGTATATGGTACAACCCAAAGGTTTTGTCGATCCTAAAAATGCCGACAAGGTATGCAAACTTCAGCGTTCCATTTATGGACCGAAGCAAGCATCCCGGAGTTGGAACCGACGCTTTGATAAGGTGATCAAAGACTTCGGGTTTATACAAAGGTCATGGAGAGGCCTCGTATTTACAAGAAAGTGAGTGGGAGCTCGTAGCATTCCCGATATTATATGTAGATGACATATTATTGATTGGGAATGATATAGAACTATTAAGCAGATGTAAAAGGTTATTTGAATAAGTGTTTTTCAATGAAAGACCTTGGTGAAGCAACATGACATTTTAGGCATCAAGATTTATAGAGATAGATCAAGACGCCTAATAGGGCTTTCACAGAGTACATACCTGGACAAGATTCTAAAGAAGTTTAGAATGGATGAAAGTAAGAAAGGGTTCTTACCGATGTTGCCAGGTAAGGTCTTGAGTAAGACTCAAGGTTCGGCTACGGCAGAAGAAAGAGAGAGGATGAACAAGATCCCCTATGCCTCGGCAGTAGGCTCTATCATGTATGCCATGCTGTATACTAGACCGGATATCGCACATGCTGTTAGTTTGACCAACATATATCAAAGTGATCCAGGAATGGAACACTGGACAGTGGTCAAGAATATCCTGAAGTACTTGAAAAGGACTAAGGATATGTTTCTTTGTTATGGCGGTGACCAAGAGCTCGTTGTAACCAGTTACACCGATGCAAGTTGGAACACCGATCCCGATGACTCTAAGTCTCGATCCGGGTACGTGTTTATATTGAATGGTGCTGCAGTAAGCTGGTGTAGCTCAAAGTAGTGCACAGTGGCGAAGTCTTCAACTGAATCGGAATACATAGCGGCTTTGGAGGCTTCATCGGAAGCGGTATGGATGAAGAGGTTCATTGTTGAGCTTGGTGTGGTTCCTAGTGCATTGGACCCACTAGTCATTTATTGTGACAACATGGGTGCCATCGCCAATGCACAAGAACCAAGGTCACACAAGAAGTCGAAGCATATCAAGCTGCGCTTTCATTCGATTCGTGAGTACATCGAAGATGGAGAAGTAAAGATTTGCAAAGTACACACCGATCCGAATGTAGCAGATCCGTTGACTAAAGCTCTCCCTAGGGTAAAGCATGACCAACACCAGAATGCCATGGGTGTTAGGTACCTTACAATGTAATCTAGATTATTGACTCTAGTGCAAGTGGGAGATTGTTGGAGATATGCCCAAGAGGCAATAATAAAGTGGTTATTATATATCTTTATGTTTATGATAAATGTTTGCATACCATGCTATAATTGTATTAACCGAAACATTGATACATGTGTGTTATGTAAACAACAAGGAGTCCCTAGTAAGCCTCTTGTATAACTAGCTTGTTGATTAATAGATGATCATAGTTTCGTGATCATGAACATTGGATGTTATTAATGACAAGGTTATGTCATTGATGAATGATGTAATGGACAAACACCCAACTAAGCGTAGCATAAGATCACGTCATTAAGTTTAAGTTGCTACTAGCTTTCCGATACATAGTTACCTAATCCTTCGACCATGAGATCATGTAAATCACTTATACCGGAAGGGTACTTTGATTACATCAAACGCCACTGCGTAAATGGGTGGTTATAAAGGTGGGATTAAGTATTCGGAAAGTATGAGTTGAGGCATATGGATCAAGAGTGGGATATTGTCCATCCCGATGACAGATAGATATACTTTGGGCCCTCTCGGTGGAATGTCATCCGATTAGCTTGCAAGCATATGAATGGTTCATAAGAGATCACATACCACGGTACGAGTAAAGAGTACTTGTTGGAGACGAGGTTGAACAAGGTATAGAGATACCGATGATCAAACCTCGGACAAGTAAAATATCGCGTGACAAAGGGAATCGGTATCGTATGTAAATGGTTCAATCGATCACTAAGTCATCGTTGAATATGTGGGAGCCATTATGGATCTCCGGATCCCGCTATTGGTTATTGGTCGGAGAGAAGTCTCAACCATGTCTGCATAGTTCACGAACCGTAGGGTGACACACTTAAGGTTTGATGTCGTTTAAGTAGATATGGAATATGGAATGGAGTTCGAAGTTTTGTTCGGAGTCTCGGATGGGATCCAGGACATCACGAGGAGGTCCAAAATGGTCCGGAGAATAAGATTCATATATATGAAGTCATATTCTAAGTTTGAAAATGATCCGGTGCATTTATGGAAGGTTCTAGAAGGTTCTAGAAAAGTCCGGAAGAAATCACCATGGAAAGTGGAGTCCCGGAGGGACTCCACCTAGCATGGCCGGCCAACCCTAAGGGGAGGAGTCCCAGGTGGACTCCACCATGGTGGCCGACCACCCCCCCAAGGAAAGGGTGGGAGTCCCACCTTGAGTAGGAGTCCCACCTTGGGTAGGTTTCGTCCTTATGGCAAGTTTTGGTTTCGGGTCTTGTTCGAAGACTTGTAGTCCAACTCTTGGGGGTTTCCACCTATATAATGAGGAGCAAGGGGAGGGGGCCGGCCACACCTAGCCACCCTTGGCGCACCCCCTTGAGGTCGGCGCCCAAACCCCCTATCCCCAAACCCTAGCCTCTCCTCCTCCACATAATACTCCTGCAGCGCATAGGCGAATCCCTGCCGGAGTTCTCCACCACCACCGCCACCACACCGTCGTGCTGCCGGGATTCCGAGGAGGATCTACTACTTCCGCTGCCCGCTGGAACGGGGAGGAGGACGTCGTCATCAACACCGTACGTGTGACCGAGTACGGAGGTGCTGCCCGACTGTGGCACCGTCAAGATCTTCTACGCACTTTTGCAAGCGGCAAGTGATCGACTACATCCACCACGAGATCTAATCTCGTTAAGCTTTGCGATCTTCGAGGGTTAGTCTTTTGATCTCCTCGTTTCTACCGTCTACTAGATTAGATCTTGGCTTGTGTTTCGTTCTTGCGGTAGGAATTTTTTTGTTTTCTATGCTACGAATCCCATCACTAGGCGACATCCCTGTCCTTTCAATCGTTGAGGAAGCAAAGATGCTTCCTTTGAGGTTGTATGCGGAGGTACAGAGACGGCGCCTGGATGAAGACGAATGGCACGATCGTTGGCCGAATACAACCTCGAGCTGCTACGCCCTGACCTTCCGATACAACATCAAGAGGAATCGCAAGACGGGGGTTCCTTTACTCCAGCCGAAGGAGGTACGCGGCGCCGCCTGCCGGAGAGCGATCGAGTGGCGGTGGGGAAAACCTAGAGGCGATTATGTTGATGAATGCTATACACCGACCAGGTCGCTGCCTACCAGGCACCGCACACCCTGGTCGGGTATTGGGCCTAGGCCCATTCTCACCTTCTTTCTTTTTTTCGTTTTCTGTTTTCGTTTTTTTTCTTTTCTGTTTTCTTTTTTGTTTCTTTTTTTCCTGTTTATTTTTCTTTTTGTTCAAAATC
>NC_061509.1:200613451-200710510 GCF_022539505.1 Lolium rigidum
AGTCATCATCTTTGTGGAGTCATCATCAAGTCAAATAAGAATGAAGGAATGGACTCCAACAAAGAGGGATATCAAAAGATATGCACCATCTCTTATGTGTATAAGTTTCTCTAAGTGGACAACATCACGAAGACGTTTATCCACAAAGAAACATGCACACACAAGATAGGTACAAGAGAGATAGAGCAAGATATCCAAAACAAGCATGCTCGAGGACTTATCTCATTATAGGAAAGTAAAACCAAAAATCAAGTAATGAGATAGCCAACCCCCAAAGAAAGCAAGGTTCCAAATAAACCAAACCCTCAACGCTTTTCATGATGGCACAAAAGTACCGAAAAGAAAAGGTTTGTCTTCCAAGGTCAAATTCTTGAAACAAGAGAGTGTTCTAGCAAACATAGGAGAGCTCCCCCAAAATTAGTGCACTATTTAGGATTTTGCATTTGAATACAAAATGCACAAATGCGGGATCATCGCTCAACCATTGTTTATCAAAACACTAACAAGGTTCAAGTGAAAAGAGAAGATACATAAGAAGCAAGGAAGACATATGGGAGTCTAACCCACAAGGAAAATTCTTGGCAAGAAATAAGAAATTGAGCACATGAGCCAAGTGTGAGGATGATCCAAGGACATACCCCATAATATGTTATCAATTATCCAAGGACAAGAGATATATAGAAAATATTTCCTTATGGTGGATTGAGGTTATATCCAGTATCATCTTCACAAGAAACAAAGCATATGGTAAAATGGGGTTTGTTTGAGCGCACATGTCACATAGGAACAAGATAACCTATAATATCAATTCTATGTGACACAACCTCAAATGTTCACATTTTCTAGGCTTGTAGAATGCACAAAGCACAATACTCCCCCATAATGTGATAAAGACATTTTTCGTGCAAGAGGCAAATAAGAAAGTGAGATAATTAATGGACATTATAGAACTTTAATTCATCTTGTCGCACATTTTAGGATTGTGAAATGCACAAAGCATATCACTCCCCCAAAATGGGATAGTCCATTAATTTCTCACATGAGCCAACAACTAAGATATCAATAAGTGCAATAGGCTCAACAAAGGACAATTGTACATGATGTGCCACCCAACATATATAAGCAAGGAAGTAAGATAATCAAGTAGGAAGCACAACATACACAACCACATGCAAGGTACAAAACCAACACATGTGAAAGGGGAGCAAGTAACTTTCAATGTAAAGGAGTTGAGGACTCGTTACCGCAAGGAGGAGCATGGGTAAAGGATGATAGGAATAGTACTTGGCTTGAGGAAGTGAGAATGATGAAGATCCCCCAAGTCTTCATGAACTAGTCAAGCCTCCATGCCCTCCACATGTACCTATTGATCAAATTTTTACTTGTTGGTCCCCAACTAAGTTGGGTCCTAAGAAGTTAGTCACAATAGGCTTGGCAACCCAAATGGTTCTTTTTACGAAACCACTTTGAGTGCCAACATATTTGGCAAACACATCGCCAACCTTATCCTTATGTAGAGAATAAGCACCATGGATCAAGATAGGGTTGGATGAGTTACCACTAGTGCAAAAGGAGGAGATGTGGCCCTTCTCACGGCATATGTAGCATCTTCTTCTCTTCTCCTTCTTCTCACTTGATTTCTCCACAACGGGAGCCTTGGCTTGATCCTTCTTGGGTAGCGGCCCTTCTTCAAGTCGAGGTAGACCTTGAGCTTGGCCTTGAGGTAGACCATGAGCTCCATCTTGAGGCCGCTTCCCTTGTTTCTTCTCGCCATGTGGCTTCTTCTTCAAGGGGCACGATCTAACATGATGCCCTTCAATCTTGCACTTGAAGCACACAATCTTGGCGGGGTCCTTCACATGCCCATGGCCCTTCTTCCGCTTGTGCGTGGTGGACTTGTTCTTGTTGTTGGAGTTGAAACCAAGTCCACTCTTGTCATTGGGGGATTGCTTCCCTTCATGACCCTTTACCAAGTCCTTCTTCAAAGAAGTGACTTGGGCCTCGAGCTCTTCGATTTCCCCTACATGGTTAGTAATAATACAAGTACTAGAGGAAGTGGAAGCTTCATTGTTAGAGCAACAAGGCAAGGTATGTAATTCACCACAAGATATAGCAATAGCATGGGTGGGTGAATTATTAGCACTAGCACATGGAATTTTAGATCAACAAGGCATAGAAGGTAGTTCACCACAAGATAAATCAATAGCATGAGTGGGTGAACTACAAGCACTAGCACATGGCAAAATAACATTTTGAGAGGAAGTGCTAGTACTCACATGAGGCTCACAAGATTTTACCTTTGACATGGTAGCCTCATGAACTAACTTTAGCAAATCATGAGAGACTAGAAGATCATCATGGGAGCTAGAAAGCTTTCCATAATTTTCTTCCAATTTCTCATAATTGATTGTTAGCAAAGCAAGTTGAGCCCTTAGCTCAACATTCTCCTTCAAGATGGAAGCTTCACAAGAGGTAGAGTTAGTAGCACAAGCATTATTAATTATAGCACAAGGAGAAGGCAACTTAGCAAGCTCTATTTGGTTGAGAGCCTTAAATTGCTCATGTGACTCGGTGAGTTTGATGAGCTCACTCTCAATAGCCCTAGAGCCATTTTTGAGAAGCTCAAAATCCTCAAGGAGTTTAGCATGAGCAATTACTAGCTCACCATTTTTAATTTGAAAATCATGTGCCACCTCTAAAGCTCTATCACGAGATTCCTTTACCATAGATAGCTCTAGAGTAAAGGTCTCCTCAAGAGATTCATTGGTGGTTTGTTGTTCTTTAAGAGCTTCACTAAGAGTTGCAATCTCGTTTGCATACTCGCGCTCATGCCCTTCCATTTTCTCAATAAGTTTTGTGCTCTCAATGGCAAAAGCCAAGATTTTCATGAAGTTAGAGCAAGAAAATTTCTTCTTATGAAGAGCATGAAAAACCAACTCACCCATCATGTTTAAGGAAGCAACATTAAGTCCTTCCATATCATCATCCTCATCATCACTAGATATATAGGGTTCCAAGGAAGGAGATACCTTAGAAGCCTTAGCCATAAGGCAAGTGTAGGAACCGTGCGATGATGAAGAAGATGTACTACTTGAAGCTCCATCCAAGATCTTGTCTTGGCCCATAGTATCTTCGGTTTCCTCTACATTGTTAGTCACACAAATACTAGAGGAAAGCAAAGTATCTTCATTATGGCAACAAGACAAGGGAAGCATATCATCATGGGATGAAGACATGCAAGGACTATCAACACTAGCATGTAAAGCATTTATAGTGCTATAAGTGTTCAAGTCCAAAGATGAAACATTGCAATGGGATAGGGATGAAGAATCATCAAGAGAAGGCTCACCATCAACAATGCAATGTTCATCACCACTCACCATATCATTACCTTGTGTCTTACCACACATTGGTGAAGTGGAAGGAGTGTGATCATCCTCAATGGTCTTGGACCCACCATATGTATCTCGAAGCTTTGTCCAAAACTCATGAGCACTCCGGAAGGGCGCGATGGAGGAAATCACTACATGACTCACAACATGGCAAAGCACTTTAGTAGCTTGAGCATCTAGATAAGAGTTTTTCTTCTCCTCAAAAGTTGGATTTTGTGGATCCTTAGGAGGAGAAAAACCCATATCAAGAATTTGCTCTACATGTGGGTGCATGCCCCTAAAATAATCAAGCATGTAGAATTTCCAAGCATCATAATTAGTGCCATCAAATGTACAGGTGGAAATGTCCACTAATCCTCTAGCCGACGTCATACTCTCTAGGCGGTGAAGCCCAACAAGATAAGAGAGCCCTAGCTCTGATACCAATTGAATGTACTAGGATGTCGCCTAGAGGGGGGGGGTGAATAGGTGATACGTCTCCGACGTATCGATAATTTTTTATGTTCCATGCCACATTATTGATGATATCTACATGTTTTATGCATACTTTATGTCATATTTATGCGTTTTCCGGAACTAACCTATTGACGAGATGCCGAAGTGCCAGTTGCTGTTTTCTGCTGTTTTTGGTTTCAGAAATCCTAGTAAGGAAATATTCTCGGAATCGGACGAAATCAATACCCAGGGTCCTATTTTTCCACGAAGCTTCCAGAAGTCCGAAGGGGAAACGGAGTGGGGCCACGAGGTGGGGACACAGTAGGGCGGCGCGGCCCAAGCCCTGGCCGCGCCGGCCTAGTGTGTGGCCCCACCAGGACTCCACCGACCTTGCCCTTCCACCTACTTAAAGTCTCCGTCGCGAAAACCCTACCACGTTCGACGAAACCGGAGAAAACCTTCCGAGCCGCCGCCATCGCGAAGCCAAGATCCGGGGACAGGAGTCTCGTTCCGGCACGCCGCCGGGACGGGGAAGTGCCCCCGGAAGGCTTCTCCATCGACACCACCGCCATCTTCATCACCGATGCTGTCTCCCATGAAGAGGGAGTAGTTCTCCATCGAGGCTCGGGGCTGTACCGGTAGCTATGTGGTTCATCTCTCTCCTATGTTCTTCAATACAATAATCTCATGAGCTGCCTTACATGATTGAGATTCATATGATGATGCTTGTAATCTAGATGTCATTATGCTAGTCACGTGGATTTTACTTATGTGATCTCCGGAGACTCCTTGTCCCACGTGTGTAAAGGTGACAGTGTGTGCACCGTGTGGGTCTCTTAGGCTATATTTCACATAATACTTATTCGCTGTTATGAATGGCATGGTGAAGTGCTTATTTATATCTCTTTATGATTGCAATGTGTTTTGTATCACAATTTATCTGTGTGCTACTCTAGTGATGTTATTAAAGTAGTTTATTCCTCCTGCACGGTGTAATGGTGACGAGTGTGTGCATCGTGTAGTACTTGGCGTAGGCTATGATTGTGATCTCTTGTAGATTATGAAGTTAACTATTGCTATGATAGTATTGATGTGATCTATTCCTCCTTTCGTAGTGTGAAGGTGACAGAGTGTGCATGCTATGTTAGTACTTGGTTTGGTTATGTTGATCTGTCATGCACTCTAAGGTTATTTAAATATGAACATTGAATATTGTGGAGCTTGTTAACTCCGGCATTGAGGGTTCGTGTAATCCTACACGTTAGTGGTGTTCATCATCCAACAAGAGGGTGTAGAGTCTAGCATCTATCTATTTATTCCGTTATGTGATCAATGTTGAGAGTGTCCACTAGTGAAAGTATGATCCCTAGGCCTTGTTCCTAAATACTGCTATCGCCGCTTGTTTACTGTTCTACTGCATGTTTACTTCCTGCAATATTACTACCATCAATTGCACGCCAGCAAGCACTTTTCTGGCGCCATACTACTGCTCATATTCATTCATACCACTTGTATTTCACTATCTCTTCGCCGAACTAGTGCACCTATTAGGTGTGTTGGGGACACAAGAGACTTCTTGCTTTGTGGTTGCAGGGTTGCTTGAGAGGGATATCTTTGACCTCTTCCTCCCCGAGTTCGATAAACCTTGGGTGATCCACTTAAGGGAAACTTGCTGCTGTTCTACAAACCTCTGCTCTTGGAGGCCCAACACCTGTCTACAAGAATAGAAGAACCCGTAGACATCAAGCACTTTTACGGCGCCGTTGCCGGGGAGGAAAGGTAAAAGGCTCTCATACTCCGGTCCCAGGTAAAGTACTCTTTCTGGCGCCATTGTGTGTGTGCTCGAAGCTATTTCCTTTAGATCCTGCAATTGCATCTTTTTGTTTCTTGTTTACACTAGTTAGGCATAATGGACAACAATGAGCTTCTTATTCTATTTCCTGATTTAAGACATGGATGGTTTGATGCGAAAATTAAAAAACCTATGGAACATATTAGTATGAACGCTTTGAACACCATTGTTGCTAATGATATGGAAAATTCTAAGCTTGGGGAAGCTGGCTTTGATGAGCATGATATTTTTAGTCCCCCAAGCATTGAGGAGAAAATTTACTTTGATGATACTTTGCCTCCTATATTTGATGATGAGAATAATAATGATAGTTACTTTGTTGAATTTGCTCCCACTACAACTAATAAAATTGATTATGCTTATGTGGAGAGTAATGATACTTTTATGCATGAGAATAAGAATGCTTTATGTGATACTTATATTGTTGAGTTTGTTCATGATGCCTCTGAAAATTATTATGAGAGAGGAAAATATGGTTGTAGAAATTTTCATGTTACTAAAACACCTCTCTATATGCTGAAATTTTTGAAGTTACACTGGTTTTATCTTCCTATGCTTGTTACTTTGCTCTTCATGAACTTGTTTATTTACAAGATTCCTATGCATAGGAAGAATGTTAGACTTAAATGTGTTTTGAATTTGCTTTTTGATGCTCTCTTTTGCTTCAACTCTTATTTCTTGGGAGTGCATCATTAAAATTGCTGAGCCATCTTAATGGCTATAAAGAAAGCACTTCTTGGGAGATAACCCATGTGTTTATTTTACTACAGAAATTTTTGTTTTGTTGAGTCTTGGAAGTTGTTTACTACTGTAGCAACCTCTCCTTATCATGTTTTTGTGCCAAGTAAAGTCTCTATGGTAAAGTTGATGCTAGATTTGGATTGCTGCGCAGAAACAACATTGCTGTCTGTCACGAATTCGCGCAGAAGTATCTGTAAAAAAATCAAAAAAATCTGCAAATTTACGTGTGTGATCCTCAGATATGTACGCAACTTTCATTAGTTTGGAGTGTTTCCGTTTGAGCAAGTTAAGTGCCCCTTCCAGGTTCGTCTTTACGGACTGTTCTGTTTTTGACAGATTCTGCCTTTTATTTCGCATTGCCGCTTTTGTTAAGTTGAATGAGTTTCTTTGTTCCATTAACTTTCAGAAGTTTTGTGCAATGTCCAGAAGTGTTAAGAATGATTGTGTCACCTCTGAACATGTGAATTTTTGATTGTGCACTAACCCTCTAATGAGTTTTCTTAAAGTTTGGTGTGGAGGAAGTTTTCAAGGGTCAAGAGAGGAGGATGATATACTATGATCAAGAAGAGTGAAGAGTCTAAGCTTGGGGATGCCCCGGTGGTTCATCCCTGCATATTTCAAGAAGACCCAAGCGTCTAAGCTTGGGGATGCCCAAGGCATCCCCTTCTTCATCGACAACTTATCAGGTTTCTTCT
Source organism: Lolium rigidum (assembly GCF_022539505.1). Classification (NCBI taxonomy): domain Eukaryota; kingdom Viridiplantae; phylum Streptophyta; class Magnoliopsida; order Poales; family Poaceae; genus Lolium; species Lolium rigidum. The sequence continues at coordinate 200,620,567 of NC_061509.1, forward strand.
CTTGAAACTATATTTTTATTCGGTCACATCTTATGTGCTTTACTTGGAGCGTCTGTTTGTTTTTGTTTTGTTTGAATAAATACATGCTTGTGTGGGAGAGAGACACGCTCCGCTGGTTCATATGAACACATGTGTTCTTAGCTTTTAATGTTCATGGCGAAGGTTGAAAACTGCTTCGTTAATTGTTATATGGTTGGAAACGGGAAATGCTACATGTAGTAATTGATAAAATGTCTTGGATAATTTGATACTTGGCAATTGTTGTGCTCATGTTTAAGCTCTTGCATCATATACTTTGCACCCATTAATGAAGAAATACATAGAGCTTGCTGAAATTTGGTTTGCATATTTGGTCTCTCTAAAGTCTAGATAATTTCTAGTATTGAGTTTTGAACAACAAGGAAGACGGTGTAGAGTCTTATAATGTTTACAATATGTCTTTTATGTAAGTTTTGCAGCACCGGTTCATCCTTGTGTTTGTTTCAAATAACTTTGCTAGCCTAAACCTTGTATCGAGAGGGAATACTTCTCATGCATCCAAAATCCTTGAGCCAACCACTATGCCATTTGTGTCCACCATATCTACCTACCACATGGTATTTCTCCGCCATTCCAAAGTAAATTGCTTGAGTGCTATCTTTAAACTATTCAAAAGTTATTACTTCTTATTTGTGTCAATGTTTTATAGCTCATGAGGAAGTATGTGGTGTTTATCTTTCAATCTTGTTGGGCAACTTTCACCAATGGACTAGTGGCTTCATCCGCTTATCCAATAATTTTGCAAAAAGAGCTGGCAATGGGGTTCCCAGCCCTGAATTAATTAACTTTCATAAAGTTACAAATAGACACTCCTCCATGGTATGTGATTGTTGGTCGGCACCCGAGGATTCGGTTAGCCATGGCTTGAGAAAGCAAAGGTGGGGAGGAGTGTCATCTAAATAAAACTAAAATAAAAAGGCACTCCTTCATGGTATGAGATTGTTGGCAGGCACCCGAGGATTCGGTTAGCCATGGTTTGTGAAAGCAAGGTTGGAAGGAGTGCCACCCAAAAATAAAATTTCATGGGAGCCGCTCTTTGAAAGTCCTGTCCGGCAAGGGGGTTAGAGTGCCCACTACCATTCGTTGACAACAACAAACACCTCTCAAAATTTTACTTTTATGCTCTCTTTATGTTTTCAAAACCAAAGCTCTAGCACAAATATAGCAATCAATGCTTCCCTCTGCGAAGGGCCTTTCTTTTACTTTTATGTTGAGTCAGTTCACCTATCTCTCTCCACCTCAAGAAGCAAACACTTGTGTGAACCGTGCATTGATTCCTACATACTTGCATATTGCACTTGTTATATTACTTTACATTGACAATATCCATGAGATATACATGTTATAAGTTGAAAGCAACCGCTGAAACTTAATCTTCCTTTGTGTTGCTTCAGTACCTTTACTTTGATTTATTGCTTTATGAGTTAACTCTTATGCAAGACTTATTGATGCTTGTCTTGAAAGTACTATTCATGAAAAATCTTTGCTTTATGATTCATTTGTTTACTCATGTCATTACCATTGTTTTGATCGCTGCATTCATTACATATGCTTACAATAGTATGATCAAGGTTATGATGGCATGTCACTCCAGAAATTATCTTTGTTATCGTTTACTCGCTCGGGACGAGCAGGAACTAAGCTTGGGGATGCTGATACGTCTCCGACGTATCGATAATTTCTTATGTTCCATGCCACATTATTGATGATATCTACATGTTTTATGCATACTTTATGTCATATTTATGCGTTTTCCGGAACTAACCTATTGACGAGATGCCGAAGTGCCAGTCCTGTTTTCTGCTGTTTTTGGTTTCAGAAATCCTAGTAAGGAAATATTCTCGGAATCGGACGAAATCAACGCCCGTGGTCCTATTTTTCCACGAAGCTTCCGAAGTCCGAAGGGGAAACGAAGTGGGGCCACGAGGTGGGGACACAGTAGGGCGGCACGGCCCAAGCCCTGGCCGCGCCGGCCTAGTGTGTGGCCCCACCAGGACTCCACCGACCTTGCCCTTCCGCCTACTTAAAGTCTTCGTCGCGAAAACCCTACCACGTTCGACGAAACCAGAGAAAACCTTCCAGAGCCGCCGCCATCGCGAAGCCAAGATCTGGGGGACAGGAGTCTCTGTTCCGGCACGCCGCCGGGACGGGGAAGTGCCCCCGGAAGGCTTCTCCATCGACACCACCGCCATCTTCATCACCGTTGCTACTCCCATGAGGAGGGAGTAGTTCTCCATCGAGGCTCGGGGCTGTACCGGTAGCTATGTGGTTCATCTCTCTCCTATGTGCTTCAATACAATAATCTCATGAGCTGCCTTACATGATTGAGATTCATATGATGATGCATGTAATCTAGATGTCATTATGCTAGTCAAGTGGATTTTACTTATGTGATCTCCGGAGACTCCTTGTCCCACGTGTGTAAAGGTGACAAGTGTGTGCACCGTGTGGGTCTCTTAGGCTATATTTCACAGAATACTTATTCGTTGTTATGAATGGCATGGTGAAGTGCTTATTTATATCTCTTTATGATTGCAATGTGTTTTGTATCACAATTTATCTGTGTGCTACTCTAGTGATGTTATTAAAGTAGTTTATTCCTCCTGCACGGTGTAATGGTGACAGTGTGTGCATCGTGTAGTACTTGGCGTAGGCTATGATTGTGATCTCTTGTAGATTATGAAGTTAACTATTGCTATGATAGTATTGATGTGATCTATTCCTCCTTTCGTAGTGTCAAGGTGACAGTGTGCATGCTATGTTAGTACTTGGTTTGGTTATGTTGATCTGTCATGCACTCTAAGGTTATTTAAATATGAACATTGAATATTGTGGAGCTTGTTAACTCCGGCATTGAGGGTTCGTGTAATCCTACACAGCTTAGTGGTGTTCATCATCCAACAAGAGGGTGTAGAGTCTAGCATCTATCTATTTATTCTATTATATGATCAATGTTGAGAGTGTCCACTAGTGAAAGTATGATCCCTAGGCCTTGTTCCTAAATACTGCTATCGCCACTTGTTTACTGTTCTACTGCATGTTTACTTCCTGCAATATTACTACCATCAACTGCACGCCGACAAGCACTTTTCTCGGCGCCATACTACTCGCTCATATTCATTCATACCACTTGTATTTCACTATCTCTTCGCCGAACTAGTGCACCTATTAGGTGTGTTGGGGACACAAGAGACTTCTTGCTTTGTGGTTGCAGTGGTTGCTTGAGAGGGATATCTTTGACCTCTTCCTCCCTGAGTTCGATAAACCTTGGGTGATCCACTTAAGGGAAACTTGCTGCTGTTCTACAAACCTCTGCTCTTGGAGGCCCAACACTGTCTACAAGAATAGAAGAACCCGTAGACATCAATAGGCGGTGTATAAAAACTTCTACTTGAGAGCTAAACTAGGCGGAATAAAACTACACATGTGTTTACTAGTTTAGCTCAAGGCCTATCAACTAGGGGTTTGCCTAAGAGCACCAACAACCTATGCTAGCATGATGAGCACAATGTGATAACAAGCTAAGTATAGCACATCAAGCAAGATAGATATAACAAGGTAAAGCGCATAGGTTAAGGAGCTCGGGTTGAGAAGTAACCGGTGCATGAGGAGACGACGATGTATCCCGAAGTTCACACACTAAGGTGCTACGTCTCTGTCTGGAGCGGTGTGGAGGCACAAGGCACTCCAATGAGCCACTAGGGCCACCGTATTCTCCTCGAGCCTTTCCACCAAAGGAAATCCTCGATCCACTAAGGGACACTTGAGGGTGGTCACCGAACCCGTACAAGCTTGGGCAAACACCCAAGTATCACACTTGAGGCAACTCCACAACGAGGTGGCTCTCAAGTACACGGCCACAAGAGGCAACACACACCACCAAGGAAACACACTCCGCCAAGGATGCTAATGCGCCACAAGAGGCTAACACACTCCACCAAGGATGCTAATGCGCCACAAGAGGCTAACACACTCCACCAAGGAAACGATGCGCCACAAGAGGCTAACACACTCCACAAAGGAAACACGACCACTAAGGCAATGCGGCCACTAAGGCAAGAACACCACTAAGGTAACATGCCCTCTACGAGATCGAAGCCCCGGAGAGAACCCAAACCGATGCACCTAATGCAATGGCTAAGAACACCACTAAGATGCCCAAGTTCTTCTCTCCCAAATTCCAACAAAGCTACACAAGCTATTGGGGGAATAAGGGAGGAAGAACAAATATGTGGAGAAACACCAAATAACTCCAAGACCTAGATCTAGCAAGATCCCCTCACTTGGAGAGGGATTCAATTGGTGAAGCTCTAGATCTAGGTCTCCTCTCTCCTTTCCCCCAAAAATATGCAAGAAATAGTGGGGGGATCAAGAGGAGGAAGAAAGAACTCAAGGTCAACAATGGAGGAGTGGAGAGGAAGAGTTGGTTTGGTCGGAGGTGGGAGAGAGGTATATATAGGGGGCCCAGAAATATGACTGTTGGGGCTGAAAAACGGTCAGATCCGCGCCCAAAGCGGTACTACCGCTTGTCGAAGCGGTACTACCGCTCGCGCGCAAACTGCGCAGAAAACAGTTGAAAACGGGCCAAACCGGTAGTACCGCTCTGCGGAGCGGTACTACCGCTTGTGCTGAAAGTGCTGAAGCAAATCTGAAACGCAGAGAGAGAGAGAAAGAGCAGCAGCATGCGGTGCAGCGGTGGCAGCGCGCGCGTGTGAACGCTGTGGCCAACGGCGCGCGCAACAACATGCAAGCAGGCATGCAGCAGGGCAGGTGCGCGGTGGGGCCAGGGAGCAGGGCGTGGGCGGGTCAACGCCTTGGTCGAGCGGAGCGAGCTCTCCCGCGCGGGAGGACGCACGCGCAGCGACCATGCAGGCGAGCGGCGTGCGGTGGCTGGGCTGAGCAGCGGCGTGGTGCGTGCGGCTGGGCCGCGGTGGGCGCAAGGTGGCGGCCCAAGAGCGAGAGGAGCTGGGCGGTGTGATGGGAAGAAGCTGTGGAGAAGAAGGTGGGCCAGCCGGTACTACCGGCCCGGGTACCGGCCTGGTACCGGCCAGGCTCCCAGACTTGCAGATGCCCTACCGGTACTGGGCTGGTATCTGGCCCGGTAGTACCGCCCCCCTTTTTTCTTTTTCCTTTTTCTTTATCAAATAAGAGGCAACGGTAAAATGCATAATTTGAGCTAGGAAACTCCGATTGCGGTGAAACCAATTTTGCTAGAAAGAGGGCGACAAGAGCTACCACTACAAAAGGTAAACGTATGGAAAAGAGTGAGTGATTATTTTCTCATGGTCATAGAGGTGTAACCTCTCAATATGGTATATCGGGAAAATCATCACCCTCGCACATGCAACATGCGATGCATCCGGAATCCGTTTCCGATGAGCTAGAGCTTGTCATGAGAATGAACACAAGCTCTAACCCATTTCATGGATAAGAACCAAGAACAACCAAGAAACACGATGCAATGCATGCAAGGTTTGAGCTCTCTCCGATGATGCGATCCACTATCCTATCGAGCACAAACCTTATCCTTGCGTGTTCCTCTTGAGTCGGCAAGCTCCGTCTTCATCCTCTTCATCATCGTACATGCCACCGTCTTCCTCCAACATACACGCCACCGTCTTCATCTATCTTCTACGCCGTCTTCATCTCTCTTCGACACCATCTTCATCATTGTACTCCGTCTTCTCCATCTTACAACCTTGAGTCCAACATGGCTATGGACTTGACCTAAGATTGATTCTCAAAGCAACCGTTAGTCCATAGGGATTGTCATCAATTACCAAAACCACACATGGGGTAATGGACATGTTCTTTCAATCTCCCCCATTTTGGTAATTGATGACAATCTCTTTGAGAGGGTTTAAATATGGAATTTAGCGAACAACCCAAGTTGAACATTTAGAACAAACTCCCCCATAATATATGCATGTGTGAATGAACTTGAATTTCATTGCATATACCGACAATTAAAGCCTAGCATAGTATCCTCTAAATATTCAACCATGCAAAGCAACCAATGCAAGGCATGAAAGGCAAATGCTTAAGAATCAACAAAAGCAATTCCCTTAAACCCTCCAAACTTCTCCCCCATTGGCATCGATTGCCAAAATGGACGAAAGGTTTAGAAGGCCAATATAGTGAGCGTTCCTCCATAAGTTGTGCATTTCTCATAATTGTGAGTGAAATCAAATGCACATATTCAATGACGAATATTCGGAGGAAATCAAACTATATTGAGGACCAAAGATTGCAAGAGGATATGAAGATGAGAAAGCTTTGACAAATGAAGCAAGCAATCCAATGACCCAAAAAGAAACACAAGCTTAATAAGAGGCAAGTAAAAACGAAGCTTGTGCCAAAAACAAGTATGAGTGCGTGAAGATGCAAATAGGATAAAATGAGCACTCATAACCACAATCTTTGTGGAGTCATCATCAAGTCAAATAAGAATGAAGGAATGGACTCCAACAAAGAGGGATATCAAAAGATATGCACCATCTCTTATGTGTATAAGTTTCTCTAAGTGGACAACATCACGAAGTAGCTCGGTGGTTGCTCCGACGCCACAATGAAGTAGCTCGGTGGCTGCTCCGACGCCGTCCACCGAAGCCGCACTCCAAGATGCGCGTCGTCGCCTACTGACGGCTGTAAGAGCCTCTCTACCGCCGCGAGGAAACCCTAGCGCCCCACGTATTCCTCTCCCTGGCTCTCTGCTCGCACGCGCCGAAACCCTAGCTCTGGCCTAGCTCGGGTGGGGCATTGTGCAGAGGAGGGAGAAGACCCTCTCCATTTTTAATGGGAATTTCTATTTTTTATTTTTTATGTGGGGAAATGGATCTGTGTGACATCAAAATATATCCTAAGGTTATATTTGCAAAATAAAACTAGAAGTTAGGTTTTCACCTGCCACGTAGTCCTTACAGGTGGGCCCACATAGTTAGAACATGGTTTAGCACGTCTAAATAATGAAATCAATGCTCCGCGTCGTAGACATGCCTCAGTGGTGGTAAGTCATCTACTACTAATAAAAGCCCCAGAGGGGCTGATCCGGCAGATCTCAGCCGTACGATTGAAAAATCCAATGGCTCAGATCTCTTGCGTGTTTGACGGGAGCGGACCACACCCACGCACACGCTAATCCTCGCTAATTAAGCAATGGAACCGTCACATCCACGTCCCGTACCCATCGCTCCCGTTGCGCCCGCCGCCACGCAGCCCTCCAGACGCCGCCCTCTAGCCGCGGAGTCCTCCGGCCCTCCCGCCGCAGCACAGCACAGCCCACCCGCCATGCCGCCGCAGTCCTTCCATCGTGCCCGCCGACGCCCGCAACTGCATACGGCCATCCCACAAGAGCGGCGCGAGAGCCTCCCCTGGTGCCACGAGGACGCCCTGCTACCTGATACGTCCCAAACGTATCTATAATTTCTTATGTTCCATGCTACTTTTATGATGATACTCACATGTTTTATACACATTATATGTCGTTATTATGCATTTTCCGGCACTAACCTATTGACGAGATGCCGAAGAGCCGCTGTCGTTGTTCTGCCGTTTTTGGTTTCAGAAATCCTAGTAAGGAAATATTCTCGGAATTGGACGAAATCAACGCCCAGGGTCCTATTTTCACACGAAGCTTCCAGAAGACCGAGGAGGATAAGAAGTGGGGCCACGAGGTGGCCACACAACAGGGCGGCGCGGCCCAGCCCCTGGTCGCGCGGCCCTAGCGTGTGGGCCCCTCGTGACGCCCCCTGACCTACCCTTCCGCCTACTTAAAGCCTCCGTCGCGAAACCCCCAGCATCGAGAGCCACGATACGGAAAACCTTCCGCAGACGCATCCGCCGCCAATCCCATCTCGGGGGATTCAGGAGATCGCCTCCGGCACCCCGCCGGAGAGGGGAATCATCTCCCGGAGGACTCTTCATCGCCATGATCGCCTCCGGATTGATGTGTGAGTAGTTCACCCCTGGACCATGGGTCCATAGCAGTAGCTAGATGGTCGTCTTCTCCTAATTGTGCTATCATGCTCGATCTTGTGAGCTGCCTATCATGATCAAGATCGTTTCTTTGTAATCCTACATGTTGTGTTTGTTGGGATCCGATGGATATTGAATACTATGTCAAGTTGATTATCAATCTATCATATATGTTGTTTATGTTCTTGCATGCTCTCCGTTGCTAGTAGAGGCTCTGGCCAAGTTGATACTTGTGACTCCAAGAGGGAGTATTTATGCTCGATAGTGGGTTCATGCCTCCATTAAATCTGGGACAGGTGACGGAAAGTTCTAAGGTTGTGGATGTGCTGTTGCCACTAGGGATAAAACATCGATGCTTTGTCTAAGGATATTTGTGTTGATTACATTACGCACCATACTTAATGCAATCGTCTATTGCTTGCAACTTAATACCGGAAGGGGTTCGGATGATAACCTCGAAAGTGGACTTTTTAGGCATAGATGCATGCTCGGATGGCGGTCTATGTACTTTGTCGTAATGCCCCGATTAAATCTCATAGTACTCATCATGATATATGTATGTGCATTGTTATGCCTTCTTTATTTGTCAATTGCCCAACTCGTAATTTGTTCACCCAACAAGCTATTTATCTTATGGGAGAGACACCGCTAGTGAACTGTGGACCCCGGTCTATTCTTTACATCTGAAATACAATCTCATCGCAATACTTGTTCTTTATTGTTCTTCGCAAACAATCATCTTCCACACAATACGGTTAATCCTTTGTTCACAGCAAGCCGGTGAGATTGACAACCTCACTGTTACGTTGGGGCAAAGTACTTTGGTTGTGTTGTGCAGGTTCCACGTTGGCGCCGGAATCCCCGGTGTTGCGCCGCACTATACTTCGCCGCCATCAACCTTCAACGTGCTTCTTGGCTCCTCCTGGTTCGATAAACCTTGGTTTCTTTCTGAGGGAAAACTTGCTACTGTCTGCATCATACCTTCCTCTTGGGGTTCCCAACGGACGTGTGTCAACTGCACGCATCACTACCCAGTGCCCACACGCGACGACGTCCCGTCGCCCGCACGCGAGGCCGCCCTGCACGTCCCCCACCGGCAGCAGACACCGCCGCCGCAATCTCCGGGCACCACCACCACTTTCCTCTCCCCGCTTGGTCCTCCCGCGGTCCGCTCGCCATGGCTTCGCCCATCAACGACGACCACCTCTTCGCAGGCGTCCGCTTCGTCCTTGTCGGCTTCGATAGCATCTCCAAGTCACAGGTCCGCCTCCTCCTCTTCCCCATTTCGCGTCGCGAGCCTAGCCTTATTCTGCATGGATACGCTCCGCGGAGCGCTGAGCCGCTGACTTCCGGTGTTGTTGTTCGTTCTTGTAGTACCGGGCGGAGATGGTGCGGCGCGACAGGGGAGATTCACATTGTTCCGTGCGGTCAGTCCGAGCTTAGGCTCCAGTTGTTGGATTTTTGGTGGAGTTGATCTGGCCCTGTGTGTGCAGGACGGCCAGTGTGCGTGGCGAGGCAAGGGTGGACGATAGATTGGATCGGAGTGTTGTTGCCGATGCCGATTGGGTCCGTCATAGTGCTAATTGGTTATTGTATAATTCTACTACTCCGTATCTTTTTTTGTGTGTACCATGCCACAATCTCTTCCAGGTTCTCTCAAATGTTGCTGCTCTTGTAGTCGAGATATACTTATGTGGCCACACTGGTTTAGTTTCCTGAAGCAGCATTCTTTTTGCCAGGTTATTCATTGGCCGGCGATAGACTTGAATGAAATACGAGCTAGCGAGTGACCATGAAGATATAATGGTAACTGCTTGCTACTTTTATCGCCTCATCTCTTAGCCAAAATTGAACTCTTAGCGTGAATTTATGAGTTGTGGCGAGGTATAAGATCGGATGAATTGCTAATCACAACGATCGTCTTGGATTACACCTACATCCTGTCATTGGCCATATGTAGGGGTAAGCCATGTGTGTCTTGGGAGTCTAATATTTCTTGTCTTTCACACATCTCTTCTACTTAATTGCCCCGTGTGCGTAAATTGATGCTTGATTTATGTATATAATGATTCAGATTTCAGCTTATATAACATCCTTCAGTTTCATGCATAAATTCAGGTTTGGGGTGGTGATATTAGCTATTATGTCTCATTTGTCTATTGTATTTAGTCACTTCAACTTCAACTTTCAGAGTATTGGATATGTACTTAATACAAAGCATGTTGCCTCATTTTATCTGGGCCATTGAGGTTTCAAAATTACTTATTGATATTATCTTTATTTGCATGGTTATTTATGTTGATTTCCTTCTATATATTTTAGCCCTTAGTTCAAAAAGTTCATGATTTTCTATGCCTTGAGATTGTATCTGTTCTTTTACCATGAATCTTATCTCTTGCACCGCATGATAGTGGTAATAACAAGATATCTAAACAAGGTGTTTTTGTAAAATAAAAGTAAAGCTTTGATGTTTATAAGCCACTTGCGACCTGCTGTTTAATTTAATGGACATTAGCCGTCGATAACATGTGGTCAATTACTGTAAACAAAATAATCCACCATGGAAGACGATAAGAACTATGTCAGCTATTGACTTATTGTAATATAAATCAGTAAAGGTCATTTGTATCTAGCGTACTGTGAAGTATAGCTTAAAGGAGAATGCTTGAACAAAACAATATGTCCCGCTCTCTGTTTGTGTGATGATAGCTAGATAACAACTATATGGCTGGTATCCCCTGAACAACGCTCAATGCGCAATGCTACTCTCAGGGTTCATAAAAAAACTATACTAATGGATTGCCGACAGTTTATTATGCATAAACGTTCATTTAATTAGATAGCCAATATTAACCTGACAATTGTTTGTTCTGGAAACCTAAAGGACAGTTTATTTTATATATTCTTTTATCCTTTTGTCAAGCATACAAGTAAATATGTCATTTTATTTTGCAGTTACAGACAAAGGTTTGCATTGAGCACATGATCTGGAGGAAGGCAATTGAACAAAAAAGTTAGCAGGGACCCTCTGTCTCTCCCTTTGATAGCCTGCCAAGCATTCAACAAGGTGAGAATTTTTCATGGATCACTGCAGCTTCGACTGTGTTGGTGCTAATCAAATCTTGCAGTATCTTGCAAACATGAAAGCAGAATCTGTAGCAAAGAACTATGTCATGGCCTATGTTTAACGTGATCACTGAATGGCCTCACTTTAATGATACTAGCATGAGCAAGGCAAACCATGCCAATGCTATTCCGTACTGCTTCACTATTTATTTTGAGTGGCTGGACCACAGCAGTAACGATTGACAAATTAAAAAGGGAAGAGTGGATATGCTGCTTTGGAAATTGTATTGGAGAGGGAGCACACAGTTCAGCAGTAACCTGTCTACATGTGTCCATCTTCAGTATATGTATTTTTTTGCTCATTTATATCAGCCTTCAGAGCTGGATAGCTATCATAAAAGTTCGAACCAGTTTTGCTGTTAAAATTAAGAAATCTTGGACATTCAACGAGCACTACTCTCGATCTTTTAAGATTTCTCAAGCAAATATAGTTATTCTTGCAGATTTCTCAATTGTTTTGGATGTGCATTTCTTATTGAAAACAAACTCATTGTCCTGTATAGATTGTTAGCCGATCCATCACGCAGTTTTGTAACTTCCTATATTTCTAGATGAAATAGTAATCTTTTTTTTTTCAGGAGACCTCTGAACCTCCACAGTATTTCTGGATTCTCTCCTGAAAAATAAAGAGTGCCAAGCTTATTACTGATATAGAGCTACAGGTCAGCGCATGTTAATTATCTTTCCCATATAGCCCTGTGGTCAAATGGTTCCTATTTTGTGGTCATTTCATATGCTTTCTGCCTACAATTCTTGTTAATTTGCATCCCACAATTTGTTTAACGGCTGCTTAGATGAATGTCTTTGTTTGCGGTGTACGCTCTTTCTATCATGCTAATGATCAATTTTCATGCATTTAGATGTCTATCTAAAAACTATATGCGAATGCTATGTGAGTTAATATGAGATATTATTTTGCAAGTTGTAGATAGCACCATTTGTTTTGCAATGGAATGGACCGTTTATTCACTTAGTTTTGAGATATCGAAATGTGACCATAAATATTTTGAGTTCTTGGAAGTTAGTTAATAAGCACGGTAGACGTTGGCTCTCTTGAAATTGATGTGTGCATCATGCATGTTGTGGTAATTAAAATGGATAATTCAAAGATTTACATTGGTGTATTTGTATATGAAGCCACCGGTGATAGAGAATATCCATGTTATCTTGCTGAGATTTTATTTGCAGGCATATATGCAATCAGAATGGTGTCATTTTTCTGGAAAATTAGAAACCAGACCTATACTGGCGATTATCATGGTTTGAATATGACCTGCCTTTTTTCCTACTGTTAATAAAGACTATTACATGTTACACTGCAATGGTTTAATTTGTACCTTTCATTTGTTACTTTGCAGATGCAGATGCCTGACATGTTTACACTCCAGCGAAAGCGGGACCACTCACTCCTTGATTGCAATTCAGAACATAAAGCATAGTTTAAATAGCCAGCTATAAGATATAGCCACGACCTGTGAAAAAGGTTATAGCCAGGTTATAGCCAAATCTTATAGCCAGGCTATAGCCAAATGTTATAGCCAGGCTATAGCGGGCTATAGCCATCTTTTAGCATTCGAATGCCTTTAGTCGCACTATAGCCCGGCTATTTAAAACTACTAGATGATACCCCGCACGTTGTTGCGGGAAACTTGTGAAATAAACTTTGTGAACGTGAAATTTAAGTCTATGACTCTTTCTTTTTGAATAATTTTAGTAAACTGGATTAGGAGGATCATCAAATGTTCAATGTATTCATAAAGCTCAAATGAAGAAGGAAATATATTCTGTCAAGAATACTGTTAAAAGCAGCCATATAACTAAATGGAATATAAATTATTTTACTTTGCCCAATTGCATAGTAAGATCATGCTTTTGTTCGTATATAAGATAGTTACATGGTCGAGGAGATATGTCAAAAAACAGATAGAGTGTTTATCTCCAAAAATTACTTACATATTATTAAGAAGAAAAATAACCAAACTATTTCATGCGTTGCACCATTCGCCGGCATAGCCCTCTCTACGCCGAGGGTGTTCATACGCCGAGGGGCTCGTTGGGCCGCTGCCCTGGACCGGGCGTACGCTGACGGCCCCGACATTTGGTCGTCGGTGCAGCGAGCCATTCCTGTAATGCGCCTTCATTGGACGATGCTTGGAATTTGCCTTCCCAAGGTTAGTTTATCTAATTTATTTCATGCACTCAGCATAAACATACTGCTGCTTCGTCCCACCAGTTATTCTCTTCTGTAAAAGTTATACCATCAGCCTGCATGTGAGTGGTGTTACATAGTATAGTAGATGAGAGAGAAAATATTTCTCTTCACCAAAATTTATTTTTGGGCCAGTATTAGTGGAAAATAAACTGAATAATCTACTATCTTGATGCATAACACAACATGACAACATGGATTTTCTTGCTTGTTGCTACGCCGTATGTTGTTGCTACGCCGTATGCAACATACTGTAAACAAAATACCTAGATATTAACCAAACTAAGGTGAGTGTGCATGATTTAGCAGTCATTAACTGGTGTTATGACTAATATACCACTACCTTAGCCCGGGTGTTTTCCATCTTTGCTAGACAACCATGATAAACAACATAAAAAAGTATGCAGTGTCATTTTAGACATCTCACCTTTGCAACACCACAACCACAATGAATATAGGAAGATAAGGAGAAATATTAAACTGAGAGAGAACTGCTAGCAGAGGCTCTGTAGTAGCATGCACCCGTGGCAACCACACTGCCGCCTTCCTGCTGCGCAATCAAGATGCAAGTAAACCAAATAGAAGCAAGTGTGACATTTAGAACTTGCTAATTTAGCAAATACTACTTATAGACACACCTTCAGACCTTCAGTACATGAGCTTGATTTACCTGTAGGCTGCAAAAGCTGAAAAAATAGTAATGGGACATTAAAAAAACAGAAGGAAAAACATATTTCTATAACTGAAGTTATACTTTACATTTTCTTATCAGTACAGATACCGAGGGCTTATCTAGTGGAGAAAGCTGATGGTGAAGCTCGAGATGGATGGCGTTGTTAATCTAGGTAAAACTGAATGTATAAACAAAGCAGTAAAGTTAAGGTGGCCACTCAGTTATTGAGTGTTCTAATTCACTCACCAGCGCAATTGCTTTCAATCTCTCCATTATTATTTTTCCGCTGAGAGTCATTCGGAACAAAAGAAGAACATTGGAACCCTTCCCAAGCAAAAAGAATTGCACGGATCGCCTCGGGAGGTGAGGTCTTGTGATATGTAGCAGCACCAACAAAAGAGAGGGAACTACAAACAGCAGACCTCGTCGAGAGTTCAACCGGCCAGAATGGAGCCTGGACGGTAGGAGAAGAACGGCCATGCTGCAGCCTCCACCGGCAGGGGTCGTGGAGCTAGAGCGTCCTAGCGTTATTGAGTCAAGGAGTAGCACATCACTGCCTTAGCTCAGGCGCAGATAGTCGCCGGAGAAGGGCGTGCGTGAGGTGATAAAGCTGCGCGTGGTGCCGTCGGGAGGAGGAGCCAAGGCATATGAGAATGTGTACACCGGCTTCTAAGTTGGAGTTTATATAAAGCTCGATGGAGTGCGGTGGCATGCCAACAGTCTCATGCATGCAGCAGCTAGAATTGATGGCTAGTGGTATATTGTGACGCTTCACATTGGTAGCAAAGTTGAAAATAAATGCGATGAAAGGTACCGCACAACAACTGTATGAAGCAATTGCATGTCCAAAGAAATGAATTAGTGGGAAGGCAACACGAAGAGGGCAACCGCACTTGTTCTGCATGAATGGACCAAGATGACGAATGGACCAAGATGACTGATATGGTGGGCCCGATGAGGTGGCATAGCTGCATGTTTAGAGAAATAGGTTAGTGGGGATGAACTTCTTAGTTATATAGGATGACATAAAGTTGATACTTCTTTGCAATTAATGCTACCTTCTTGGATCTATCCATTGTTTATTATTTATCTCCACTTCATTTTGGTTGTGGACATGTGGATGCTTGAGTTTAAATTTTTTATCCTTCTAAGCCAGAGTTGTATTGGTACAAATATCAGCCTTGTTTGTTGCACGTGCCAGGCGTTGAATGGAACTCGAAATGAAACCTCCCTGTGTTACTTGTTCAGGTCATGCTTTCCGTCCCAAGTAGTCACAAATGAATAAAAACGTTTTTTTCTAACTAATTTGATGATTCAATTCAGAAGTTTCACTGTGTCCCAGAGCAGCAATTGACGACCATGTTTGGTGTCTGCTTTCATCAGGCGGTGTGATGAATGATTCCTAAGAACAGGGATATTGTGGTTGGTTAAACTTCGTTCAGATCCCATGCATTACAATGTTGTAGTTCTAACCGACCACTACGTAGGTGTATATCCGCGATGAATTTGACCAGGCCATCATGGATACCAAGGAGATGCCCTACTTTGTTGATAAGACACAGTAATGTAGTAAAGTTGCTCACATACCCGCAATAAGAAGAGATCATGTTGCCGCACAACATTTTTTTAGTAGTTGTGGAACATGATGACAAGCTTGTTGCTGCCATGCTTGGTAGGAAGAGGGCGATCAAGGCAGGTCCCACAATACTTGTGGCTTGAAGGGGGGGTGAAGCCTCTATGAAGTGGCCTCCATTCTTGTACGGTGCATGCTGGGCAGGAGCCGTCCTTGCGGTGGGTGAAGCGTTGTGTTTTGCATGTAATTCAATGGTAATTTTATGGTGGTTGTTGTGACAGTAGTTACAAGGAAATTGTAGTGTCTCACCACCAGGTTTGGCATCTGTGGGTGGTGTCGCTGCCTCGCTTGCGTGATTCGGAATATAAGCCTCACTGGCCAAGAAGCTGGTATCACTACCTCACTTTGCGTGAATTAGGACTATGAGCATCACGGAGCAAGAGGCTTGAGGATTTCTGATACAGGGAAGGTGATGCGGCCTAAGGCCACGTGGGTTGCCCGATCTCACGAATTGACCGAGGGAAAGGCGGGGGAGAGGAAGAACACGAAGAACACGGCGAAGAACACGATGAACACACGTAAACACACACCAACCCGATACAATTCGGTTTACTCCCGATAGCCCGAACCACTATCCCGATAGAATCTCTCAAGAGAGAGACACGCGGTAGAATCCCCGAGAGGAAGATCGGTATACGATCGGTAGAATCACACGAGTGAGAGACCGGTGGTTGAATCACGAGTGTGAGAGACTAATCATATAAGGAGTGCCTTGTACAATAGATTTGGGTAAATCTAAGGAGGGGGTTTCCCTAATCCCAAAGGGATGGTGGAGGCATGAGCCTAATTCTCTCAAGTTCATTCCTTACCTAATGAAGGGGGAGGTGGGAGCCTATATATAGGGAGCCACTAAGGAGGGGTAGTTTAGGCATAGAAGGGGGTACATGGGCCTTGGCCCTAATTGACTTGTGGCTAGCGCTTCACATAGTCCGAAGACTCTCGTGTATGTAGGCCGGAGACTCCGGTCTTGATCTTCATGGGCCGGAGACTCCGTTGTGAGTTGGCGAGGCCGGCGACTCCGGTGTAGCTGCGCCTGGAGCTTCTTCCATGCTTCCACGACCTCGGCCTTGAGTCCTCGAGCATCCATGGCATCCTCCACTTCCTCCGTACTTGGCGATGTATTCCTATCATGGTCATATGACGGAGGATGAAGTAGCATACCATTCCACATAGGTAATTGTACGCACGCATAAAGGAGAAGATTCACCTTTGCGTGACATGTCGGCGTCGATGCATATGATGTGGCGAAGACCGAAGGTCGGGCTACATCATCTCCCCCCACTTGAAAAAGAGTCGTCCTCGACGATAACTCATCATGACCGGGTAGAGGTGGGAGATGACAACAACTCTTGAATGTGGCATCACTTATCATGAACCCTTATCGAAGTGTCGTTGTGCTCTCATTGAGAGATCTTGTGTAGTCGAAGTGTGTGGGCGAAACCACTCATTGGAGCTCACTTGTATCATGCTCTCAAGAGCTCGTTTGGTCAACTCATGCTCAATCGAGGTTGACCTTGTCTTCCGTGTACCTACACACACAATAGGCAAAGCAAAGAACGTGTGTGCATGGTATATGAACACATCATCCATCATGATGGTCCTTTTCTTTTGCACATCACCATTAGCATTAAGCAAGATATTATAGTACACATGGTGAATATGCGGGGAAAACTTAGGAACATGCTCAACATGGATATATGCAAAGTCTCCAAAACTTGAGAGAGCTATGGGGGCAATCTCATTTACAAGCATATTAACACTATTGCAAGCCAAGCATTGGAAAGAGAAATTGTTCATCATTTTGGTTGCATTAATGGGAGAATATTGCAAGCATGTAGCACAAAACATGTTCAACATTTGATCATTGTTGTCGACAAACCTAGGGAGAGAGTAATTGTTCGGCAAGGTTGTCACAACACAAGCATCCTTATCAACATTGCAAGCAATACATGGGAAAGAGAAATTGTTCGACATATTGCAAGCAATAGGATAGAAATCGAAACACTCATAGCATGGCATGGTCCAAGTGTCACAAGCAACTACTTCCACATGATCAACAATGGCACAAGTATCACAAGGGAAAGTGAAAGAAGCATATGACATAGCAATAGGATCATCCAACTCATGCAAGCACTCACAAATCATCATGTCCACTAGTGGGATCACGGCATCATCAACACCCATATAGGTACCTTTGTAGTCCCGCTCATATGAGGTAGGTGTTGTGGAAGTGGTAGGCTCGATGTGGCCTCCATGTTCATCTTTAATCAAGCATGGTGTGATATCATCATCTTCATGCACCATGTACATCTTCTCCATGATCGGTGTCCCGTCATCCATGGGACCTAATGAGACACAAGGAAACACACTAGTGGTAGAGGGTAAGTTGTTAGAATATGCAATGGCCTCACATGACCTATCAACTACCACTCTCATCTCACTTGGTGTATCACTCATGCTCTCGAAGTGGAGGCACTCATCAAGCTCACATATAGTGGAGTCACTCATCTCACATATAGTGGAGTCGCTCATCTCACATATAGTGGAGTCCCTCATCTCCATGGCAATGGCGTCGTCGATGTCCGAGAAACCTAGCAAAGAGGAAGACAACACAAGAGGAGTAGAGGTTAAGTTGTTAGAAATCGAAACATCCTCACTCGACTCATGGTGTGTATCACTCTTGCTCTCAAGGTGTTTGAAGTAGGATTTTCACTCGGCTTTGTCTTGGAGGGTCATTTTGGCCTCTCGAGCATCTAGCTCGGCGAAGTATGCTCTCATCTCGGCTTGCTCTTGTGGGGTCATCATGTATATATCTCACTAGGAAGGTGTATATGTATGGTGGAAGGAAAACTACACAAGTATCCCACCTTTTCAAGAAAGTATCGGAAAAATGGTTCAAATCAAGAGCAAAGTCGAAATGTATCGGGGTTACTCACACACACACTCAAAGCACACGCAAAAGGCTAAGAAACACTATATGTGGTGGGTAAGGGGTGGATAGCAAACGAAAAAGATCAACGGAAAAGTCTATTGTCAAATGTGGGTAAGATCCAAAGTCAAATGTCAAAAGTGATGATCTATGTCAAGGAAACACGGAAACACACACAAGGGAGAACAATGGGGTTAGCGCGACCAAGGAAGTGAGCAAGTAACAAAGATGGTCCTAACGAAGACTATATGCTCGATGTCACGCCAACACAAGAGAGACGGTAGCTCGGTTGCATAAGAGGGAAGCAACAAAATTTGCACAAATGTCACTCTTCTCTTTTCTCTCTTAGTGCGCACAAGCTTTGCACTTCTCGGTATCGATGGACACACACTCTTTTCTATTTCTTTTTTTTTCTTTTTTTTTCACTCTTTTTTCTATGCTTAGAAGCTTTCTTTTTCTCTATGTCACACTTTTTCTTCTTTTGTGTATCTTTCTCACCGAGCTTGCTTCGGAGCTTCGCTCACACAACGCGCACACACAAACCCTCTCACGGTCGTGACACTTGTGCAATGCTTCGCAACACTCGGAAAGCCACTCTCAATGGGATAGATACGCAAAGGAAGAAATGGGGCTACAAGGGGTGAGGGGGCAAGTTATACCTAGTGAAAAGGTTAGGCGGTGTCAAGCACACGAACTTGCGATGGTGTCGACGATGGCGGTGACGTTGCGTCGGAATCCGGGGTGCCAACGGTGTCGTCGCGGTGTTGATGTAGGCGCGGAAGCGGAATAGACAACCGATGCACTCCAAATCGGAAACCGATCGAATTAAGTCAATGCCCGAAAAGTTGGGTCAAAACGAGCGGTCGAAAGTTGGGCTCCAAAAATCGTCAAAAATTAGAGGTGGATTATGTGGAGTATTTGGGGGATGCTGTTAAAATTTGGAGTCAAACGGGCTCCGGAAAGTTGTCAAAATTTGGGGCAAAAAGTGGAGTCAAAATTGGACGAAAATTGAATCAAAATTGTGAAATCCGGTTCACGGGCCGGTTTGACCGGGTCTGGGGCCGGACCATCCGGTTGCCGCCCGGTTGGCGACCGTTGAGCTGATTTTAACCGGGTGGCCCGGTGTGCCGTCCGGTCGACCGGGCGTGCGGCCAGGGAGCAGAGTAGCGCTGATGCGTGCGGCGTGGGGCTGTGCGCGGCTGGAGGCGAGGCGCAGCTAGCTTGGGCGCGCTTGGCCGGCAGGGACGAACGGAGCAAGGGCGTGCAGGAGTTGTGCTGTGCTGTGCGGTGCGTGCTGCTGCGCTGGTGGTGAGCGTGGGGCCTGGGCGGCTTGAGCAGAGCGGAGGCTTGGTGGTGGCGCGTGGGCGGCAAGCTGAGGAGCGGAGGCGGCTTGGCTTGGTGGGCGCGCGCTGCGTGGCGGCCAGCTCGAGCTGGTGGTGCGGTGCCTGGGCGAGCGGTAGAGGCGCTTGGGGGATGAGCGTGGGCGCGGGATGCAGTGGCGGAGCGGCCGCTCTTGGCAGCGCGCGGCGGCAGTAGGCGGGTGGTGGCGGAAGCTGGTGGTTGGCCGGTCGGGTCGAGTGAGTGACGGCGGCGGCTTGTGCTGAGAGGAGGCGCGCGGCGGGGCTCTGCTGCTGCAGGGCGAGTTGGTGGATGCGGGCGGCGAGCACGGATCGAGGTGGGCTCGAGCGGAGGAGCAGGTGCCGCCGGGGGCTGCCAGATGCGAACGGAGCTGAGCTGGGCGGCGTAGGTGGGCCAGGTGGGTTGGGCGTTGATCCGCTCGGCAGGAATTCCTGAGCGCGATGAACAGCCAAGAACACGGGCGGAAAGGGAGATCCAAAATCGTCAGATTTGAAGGGAAATTGATGGAATTTGAGCACGAAAATTTGAGGGATTGTAGATCAACCACTATAATATCAGATCCATGGACCAAAACCACAAAGAACTCAACAAATCCAGAGATCAAATTTCGAGCTATTTTTTGGGGCAATTTTCTTGGAATTTTTTTTTGGGCGAAATTGGTGAAATTGGAGGGTCAAATTCGTGGCAACCTTTGCTCTGGTACCATATGATGCGGCCTAAGGCCACGTGGGTTGCCCGATCTCACGAATTGACCGAGGGAAAGGCGGGGAGAGGAAGAACACGAAGAACACGGCGAAGAACACGGCGAACGCACGCAACACAACCCGATACAATTCCGGTTTACTCCCGATAGCCCGAACCACTATCCCGATAGAATCCCTCAAGGAGAGACACGAGGTAGAATCCCCGAGAGAAAGACCGATATACGATCTATGGAGTCACACGTGTGAGAGACCGCGGTAGAATCACAAGTGCGAAAGATAAATCATATAAGGAGTGCCTTGATACAACTCATAGATTTGTGTCTAAGAGAGGAGGGGGTTTCCCTAATCCCGGAGGGATGATGGAGGCATAAACCAAGTTCTCACTCAAGTTATGTCTTCCCTAATGAAGGGGGAGGTGGGAGCCTATATATAGGGAGCCACCAAAGGAAGGGTAGTTTAAGCATACAAAGGGATAAAGGGTTCAGATTTGATGCTCTTTGCAGTGGGGGCGTCAGGGCCAGCACATGTAGGGCGATAGGGCCGGCGCGAGTAGGGCGGCGATGCCGTCGTCCTCGAGCGTAGTGGCGGTGCGGCAGTGCCAGTCTTCATGGCGCGTCTCCTTATCCTCGACGTTCTCTTCCATGCTTCCGCGACATCGGCCTTGAGTCCTCGAGCCTCCATGGTGTCGTCCACTTCCTCCGTACTTGGCGATGTGTTCCTATCATGGTCATATGAAGGAGGATGAAGTAGCATACCATTCATGAGAGACAATTGTAGGCACGCATAAAGGAGAAGATTCACCTTTGCGTGACGTGTCGGCGTTGACGCACATGATGCGGTGGAGACCAGAAGGTCGCCCAGTATCATCTCCCCCACTTGAAAAGAGTCGTCCTCGACGATGAGTCTTCGTGAACGTGTAGAGGAGGTAGATGACACCAACGCTTGAATGTCCCTTCACTTGTCAAGAGCCCTATGAATAGCACAAGAAAAGCAAAGGAGCAATCAAAGCGTAGCCAAAGTTCAATGGATTTAGGAAGAGGGCGCAAGTAGAAGGAGGTCACCTTATCAAAGTGTCGGTGTGCTCTCATTGAGAGGTCTTGTGTAGTGGAAGTGTGCGGGCAAAACCACTCATTGGAGCTCACGTGTATCATGCTCTCAAGAGCTCTTTTTGTCAACTCGTGCTCAATCGAGGTTGACATTGGAGTGTGGGTACCTACACACATGTTAGACAACAAGAACAATGTGTGTGCATGGTATATGAACACATCATCCATCATGATGCGCCATTTCTTTTGCACATCACCATTAGCGGTAAGCAAGATATTATAGTACACATGGTGAATATGCGGGAAACTTAGGAACATGCTCAACATGGATAGGTGCAAAGTCTCCAAAAGGTGAGAGAGCTATGGGGGCAATCTCATTCACAAGCATATGAACATCATTGCAAACCAAGCATTGGAAAGAGAAAGTATTCAACATTTTGGTTGCATTAATGGGAGAATATTGCAAGCATGTAGCACAAAACATGTTCAACATTTGATCATTGTTGTCGACAAACCTAGGGAAAGAGCAATTGTTCGGCAAGGTTGTCACAACACAAGCATCATTATCAACATTGCAAGCAATACATGGGAAAGAGAAATTGTTCGACATATTGCAAGCAATAGGATAGAAACCGAAACACTCATAGCATGGCATGGTCAAAGTGTCACAAGCAACTACTTCCACATGATCAACAATGGCACAAGTATCACAAGGGAAAGTGAAAGAAGCATATGACATAGCAATAGGATCATCCAACTCATGCAAGCACTCACAAATCATCATGTCCACTAGTGGGATCATGGCATCATCAACACCCATATACACTACAAGAAATCTGCCATAATATGACGTTTTTTTTATGACTGGAAATCAAAATGTCATAGCTTTATGACGTTCCTAGCTTTGACCGTCCTTGGCCACTCAGGGGGGGCAAAACCCTAGAAAATCGTGATGTTATTGGGCAAAAACGTCATTGGCAATTTAGGTCAAAACGTCATTAGCAAAATTAAGTGGCCTACGAACGTTTTTCCACTGCCGATTGCGACAAATCAACAACGTCATTAGCATGTCAAAAAAAATTAGCCAATCAGAAGACAGGAAACAACCTACCAAGGATCAGCCCAAAACTTAGATCTCAACCGCCCGAAGCATCCAACGCACCAAACAGAACCGAAATTGCCACCCAGGATTTTCCCAGTCGCGCCGAAAACTTTTGGGCCACACGCGCCGAAAACTTTTGGACCGACCCAACAAAGCTGACCGACCCGCGCCGGCCACCACTCCAAACCCTAGATCCCGGCCAGACCTCCTCGCCCTCGTCGCCACTGCTCCTCGTCCATGTTCCTTCCGCCGCCGCTGCTCTCGGCCAACTCCTCCTCGCCCTCGTCGCCACCATCCCAAACCCTAGCCCGCCGTGGCGCTCCCCTTCCCCATCCACCGAAACCCTAGATCCCCCCTTCCCCATGGCCTCCGCCGCCGCCGCCGCCGCGGCCCCCGTATCGGGCCAGGTCGTGCAGCGGTTCCGCGCGCGGCTGCTGGAGGAGGCCGGGGAGGAGCCGGGGGCGGCCGCGGTGGTGGCCGTCTACGACGAGGTCCTCGCCGACCTCACCTTCAACTGCAAGCCCATCATCACCGAGCTCACCATCATCGCCGACCAGCACGCCGCGCGGGCCGCCAGGGGCATCGCCGCCGCCATCTTGCAATGACGGAGGAACGGCGCCGCTCAGACCATGGCGACGCGGCCGGCTGGCTCGCTGGCGCCCGCGTTCATCCATGCGCGCGGATCCATCGAACTGTCCGGACCGGGTCCCGCAGCTTGGCCAAGGTTCGTTGGGTGGTGGTGGTGCTCCACGCCGTGGATGTGTCGCCGGCCAGCAGGATACGCCGGCAGAGGTGACCCGAGCAACTGTCGACCGCCGGCCGCGACATGCTGCAAAGGTCGATTTTTTCTTGGGCTTTGTTCTTCTATGTTATGCCTCCATTAGAGTCCTCTTTAGCACTAGTCTTAATTATAGGCCTGCATTAGAGTCCACTGAATCATTATGTATGCATGATGAAAGGGACGAGTGAACATCATATCAGAGAGAGATAAATTTCCTGGATTGGCATTTTAGATTCATGCTACTGCCAGCAACATATGCGAATCTGTTTTCATTTCCGTGATGCAAATTAACTGGTCATGGGATTCATAAGGAAAAAAGATCAAGAGAGGTTGTAGCCTGAAAATTGAAGATGCCATGCTCAACTTTAATTAAAGGGCAGCAACCTTCTTTTTGCACTTCGAGAATGGACCATGAAACAGTTCGTTGGCATAATTTGTGTATTCATCTTTGAGTTTATTTGATTGTTGAGATGCACATTTTATTCTGTAACCTTTCATGTTTTTCTTGCATGTATTTAGGGGAAGACTGTCGAAGTTGGTAGAGCCCACTTCGGCACTCCTCTTTCACTTATTACAGTGATACTTGTTAGTTTTTTTATTCTTCCAAGACATTGTTCTGGTTTTCTGGTTTTATCACCGTTGTGATGGCATGACTATTGTTTGGGCTGTACAAAACTTGTACAATAGCTTCTTATGTTCCTGCTGATATGTCTTGCTGCACATTTTAAAAGTTGTAACGATGAGGCTGGGTTGGATGCGTCCACGGTGTGCATGAGGTGAAGCTGCTCGCCCCCAAGGCACACCGTGGCGGCGTAGTCGCCGCCGTCTAGGAAGTCGTCGACATTGGCACCGAAAGGTCAAAATTCTTTCTTTTGTCACGCTCAAATCGGTTGATGCCATGACATTCTATACAGTTTTGTGCTGCGTGTTGTCTCTAAAGGCGAGCAGATTGTTCGATATTGATGCTTCATTTGTGCTTTGAAAAGAGGTCCCAATCAGCAGGTTACTGCTGGTTTTTGGGCGGAACAAAAATGTTGAAATATCTTATTTGTGTTTTTTGGAGCTATTACTTTGCGCGGTACAACTCGAGTTATTAATACCAGCGAGTATTCTTACGTCCAAGCGAGAAGAGCGACATTATTTATGGTGGGTTTTGTCTCGGCTGGGCTGTGGGCAGAATGTTGGCTAGATTGCTGATGCTTTACATAGGAAGAAATGTGTTTCTAGTCTGGGCTTCGTTAGGTTGGCTTACTGATTGATGTTGCTGATCTGAAGTAGATGTCCAAAGTGTCATGTTTTAGCTCTTTTCCGTAGATGACTTGCTGATCTTCTGGAGTAAAATCAGTGTTTGTTTTTTTGTTTGGCTGACCATGCTTTGTTCTTGCTGAAGGATAACTGACGAGGAGGACAAAACGGCGACAGCGGTTGGTTTCGTGTTGGACTCGATGTAGTTATGTAAGATTCTGGTTCCTCATTTCTGCGATTTTTTCCTAACAGCTTTTACAATGGAGTAGAATTGTCCAGCATGATCATTATGTTGTACTGCCTACACAACAAGAAGTACTTTGTCCTTGTAATGTGAATCTGGAACCTGCCACCGTCGAAGTACTTGTTGTTTCCCTGGCTCAGATTTTGCATTACATTTATTTCATCTTTGAGTCAATGTCTTATCTTGTTTATGTATCACCAAAGTTAGCTAAAGATAATCTAACTTGAAAATGGGCGAGCAGGTGCATGGTGGCCAGCGACAAGCTCAGTGAGCAGGGATGTCGGTCTGCGAGCAGGAGCACGGAGCACCAACATGTGATGATTGGGGTTCACCCAAACCCACGGGTGGATAGTTGGGATACTGCTGGTGCGATGCTGCTGCTCCAGCTAGTCTTGTGATGGATGTTTTCTGTATGATATGAATCTTGATATGAATCTGTTGTCAGTGTCTTTCTTGTATATATATCTGATTTCATGTATTCATGTGTTGATGTTTATATATTGTCTAATCTTGTTAATATAAACCTGACCAACCCAAGAATAAATGGACCTTAAAAGGCTAAGGCCCAAATAGAGAAAGGCTGTAAAAATGATGAGGCCCAAAATAGAAAAAGGGTGCAAAAAGGCTAAGGCCCAAAACAGAAATGGACCAAAACAAAGGCCAATTCTTACGTTAAAAGGCTGAAATTATTGGGCTCGGCCCATGTAGAATACAGAATTGGACCGGGCTGATTTCGAATTAAGACGTTTTGGTTTCGTCATAATTTTGCCACGTAGGACTGCCACGCTGGACTTGGGGGCAGGTGCCCATGACGTTTTGGGAATGTCATGCCGTCAGTGACATTTTAAAACGTCACAAAGCTCTACGACGTTTTCAAGTGGAACGTCTTAAGCAGTCACTGCTGACTCCCAGCTTTCGACGTTTTGAAAAGCGTCACCGTAACGTCACAAGTAGCCATTATTGACGTTTCAGTGACACCTTATTTTTGTCAACTTATGGCAGATTTCTTGTAGTGATAGGTACCTTTGTAGTCCCGCTCATATGAGGTAGGTGTTGTGGAAGAGGTAGGCTCGATGTGGCCTCCATGTTCATCTTCAAGTAAGCATGGTGTGATATCATCATCTTCATGCACCATGTACATCTTCTCCATGATCGGCGTCTCGTCATCCATGGCACCTAATGAGACACAAGAGAACACACTAGAGGTAGAGGGTAAGTTGTTAGAACTTGAAATGGCCTCACATGACCTATCAACTACCACTCTCATCTCACTTGGTGTATCGCTCATGCTCTCGAAGTGGAGGCACTCAAGCTCACATATGGTGGAATCGCTCATCTCACGTATAGTGGAGTCGCTCATCTCACATATAGTGGAGTCGCTCATCTCCATGGCAATGGCGTCGTCGATGTCCGAGCAACCTAGCAAAGAGGAAGACAACACAAGAGGAGTAGAGGTTAAGTTGTTAGAAATCAAAGTGTCCTCACTCAACTCATGGTGTGTGTCACTCTTGCTCTCAAGGTATTTGAAGTATGCGTTGCACTCGGCTTTATCTTTGGGTGTCATTTGGGCTTCTCGAGCATCTAGCTCGGCGAAGTATGCTCTCATCTCGGCTTGCTCTAGTGGGGTCATCATGTGTATCTCTCACTAGGATCGGTGTATATGTATGGTGGAAGGAAAACTACACAAGTATCTCACCTATCAAGAAAGTATCGGAAAAGTGGTTCAAGTCAAGAGCAAAGTCGAAATGTATCGGGGTTACTCACACACACACTCAAAGCACACGCAAAAGGCTAAGAACTCTATAAGTGGTGGGTAAGGGTGGATAGCAAACGAAAAAGATCAACGGAAAAGTCTATTGTCAAATGTGGGTAAGATCCAAAGTCAAATGTCAAAAGTGGTGATCTATGTCAAGGAAACACGGAAACACACACAACGGAGAACAATGAGGTTAGCGCGACCAAGGAAGTGAGCAAGTGACAAAGATGGTCCTAACGAAGACTATATGCTCGATGTCACGCCAACACAAGAGAGACGGTAGCTCGGTTGCATATGAGAGAAGCAACTAGATTTGCACAAATGCCACTCTTCTCTTTTCTCTCTTAGTGCGCACAAGCTTTGCACTTCTCGGTATCGGTGGACACACACTCTTTTTTATTCCTTTTTATTTTTCTCTTTTTTTTCACTTTTTTTTTTCTCTATGCTTAGAAGCTTTATTTTTCTCTATGTATATGTCACACTTTTTCTTCTTTTGTGTATCTTTCTCACCGAGCTTGCTTCGGAGCTTTGCTCAACACAACGCACACACACCCTCTCACGGTCGTGACACTTGTGCAATGCTTCGCAACACTCGGAAAGCCACTCTCAATGGGATAGGTACGCAAAGGAAGAAAGGGGCTACAAGGGGTAGGGGAGGCAAGTTATACCTATTGACGTTAGGCGGTGTCAAGCACACGAACTTGCGATGATGGTGATGACGATGGTGTCGAAGATGCGCCGGAATCCGGGGTGCCGATGCCGTTGTCGCGGTGTTGATGTAGGCGCGGAAGCGGTTCTCACGGACCAAAGGCACTCCAAAACGGAAACCGGGCTAATTAAGTCAATGCCCGAAAAGTTGGGTCAAAACGAGCGGTCAAAAGTTGGGCTCCAAAAATCGTCAAAAATTAGAGATGGGCTACGTAGAGTATTTGGGGGATGCTGTTAAAATTTGGAGTCAAACGGGCTCCGGAAAGTTGTCAAAATTTGGGGCAAAATTTTTGGGAAATTTTTTGGGCGAAATTGGTGAAATTGGAGGGTCAAATTCGTGGCAACCTTTGCTCTGATACCATATGATGCGGCCTAAGGCCACGTGGGTTGCCCGATCTCACGAATTGACCGAGGGAAAGGCGGGGGAGAGGAAGAACACGAAGAACACGGCGAAGAACACGATGAACACACGTAAACACACACCAACCCGATACAATTCGATTTACTCCCGATAGCCCGAACCACTATCCCGATAGAATCTCTCAAGAGAGAGACACACGGTAGAACCCGAGAGGAAGATCGGTATACGATCGGTAGAATCACACGAGTGAGAGACCGGTGGTTGAATCACGAGTGTGAGAGACTAATCATATAAGGAGTGCCTTGTACAATAGATTTGGGTAAATCTAAGGAGGGGTTTCCCTAATCCCAAAGGGATGGTGGAGGCATGAGCCTAATTCTCTCAAGTTCATTCCTTACCTAATGAAGGGGAGGTGGGAGCCTATATATAGGGAGCCACTAAGGAGGGGTAGTTTAGGCATAGAAGGGGGTACATGGGCCTTGGCCCTAATTGACTTGTGGCTAGCGCTTCACATAGTCAGAAGACTCTCGTGTATGTAGGCCGGAGACTCCGGTCTTGATCTTCATGGGCCGGAGACTGCGTTGTGAGTTGGCGAGGCCGGCGACTCCGGTGTAGGCTGCGCCTGGAGCTTCTTCCATGCTTCCACGACCTCGGCCTTGAGTCCTCGAGCATCCATGGCATCCTCCGCTTCCTCCGTACTTGGCGATGTATTCCTATCATGGTCATATGACGGAGGATGAAGTAGCATACCATTCCACATAGGTAATTGTACGCACGCATAAAGGAGAAGATTCACCTTTGCGTGACATGTCGGCGTCGATGCATATGATGTGGCGAAGACCGAAGGTCGGACTACATCAGAAGGGGAAGCGTGTTGGGCCGTGCCATATGAAAGAAAACACAGACAAAGCATTATCGTTGTCCTTAATTTTGACGTGTAACGCACCTTTACTAGTGTGACAAAATGAATACATTTGTTAGTTCCGTGACACGTCCGCCGCAATTGTGCTAGTTATTTTTGTCATTTACTCCTCCCTAACAAACCCTCCCCGGCCGGCCCTGACCAAACCCTAGGGTTAAAGACCACACGCACGTTTTGATCCCTCGCCTCTCTCCCTCCCCGGACACACCCACCACCCTGCCCCATTCCCAAGACCTGGCGGTCGCGGCGCCAAAAGGAGAGACCATCGCCACCCTAGCTTGTGCTGTCGCGCAGGCGGGGATTTGGTCCAGCCCCTCGCCAGTGGCCTGTTCCTCAGCCGTGGCGACATGGATCTGCCCAACCTCGCCGTCGTTCTGCGCGCCGCACTGAGCCACGTCCCCGAGGAGCGCAAGGCCGCGGAGGAGAACCTCAACCAGGTGAGAGGCTTCACACCGCCTACTCCTCATTAAAACCACCGTCCCTTGGGAAATCCAAGCTCCAATTCGGTTATCGCCAGTCGCGCTTGAATTGCCATCCGTTTGAAAAGCTGACCCTTTTCGCGTACCCTGTTAGTGCCACAGTATTCTGATACTCTTATGTATTATTATTTTAAATAAATGCACAATCTGTAACATTGGAAATATCTGTCACTCTTCTACTGTCTTTTTGAAATTGATGGAAATAGCAATATTTGGTTTATTCCTTCATGGTGCGATGCCAAAATGTTTCTCTTGATTTTACTACTCTCAGTACAAATTAGAACTCAAGCTGGAGCCATGGGTACCAGGCTACCAGCAGTCCAGCACATACTTTTTTAATGTTTCTCGTAGTTTGTATGCACTTCCCCATGGTCTCCATTTTTCATTTGTTTTGATCACTCATGCTGATAGTTCTGCAATTCATGCAGTTCCAGTTCACGCCACAGCATTTAGTTAGATTGTTACAGATCATTGTGGATGGAAGTTGTGATATGGCTGTACGACAGGTTGCAAGCATCCATTTCAAGAACTTTGTCGCCAAAAACTGGTCCCCTAACGATCCTGGTATGAGGTTGGTAGTTGACCATTGATTTTCTTATGCCTTTTAAGAACTTATGACTGTTGTTATTTGTTTGATAGATGAGTCCCAAAAAGTTTCCGTAAGTGACAAGGCCATGGTCCGTGAGAACATACTAGGATTTATTGTTCAAGTACCCCCTCTCCTAAGGTATTTAACACTATCATCTGACGTTTCTTATTTTGGTAATTGCATGCAAAGGATTTTGCTGTTTTAGTGGTTGCAAACTTGCAAGTGATGACACCTTCAGCACATTACTATCACTTCTTACCTATGTTTCATAGAAATCCTATTTTCCTTTTCCGAGTCTTCTTGCTGCACGAACATGATAACCCTTGATTTTGTTCCTTTTTGGCATGCACAGTGAATTATCATAAACTGCATCACTATAACTTGAGAGTTGTTTTGGCCTAGGTAGCCAAGGTGCGCAGTCAATGTGAGGTACCTGATCACTGCCAGGACCCCTAGAAAGCATAACAGGGAAACATAAATGGGCAAGCAAATACATAAAGAGAGAAATGGTGGGATGTCCCAGCATCCCTCCAACGAAATATCTTGAAACCCGTCTTGTTCTACTTTCTCAGTCCTAGCTGCCACTGTCTCTATCTTTACCACCCTGCCAATGGTGCCACTATTTTGTGGTCGGCGAGGCTGATGGCTAAACGCAAAGGTTGACGGTGGCAGCTACAACGCCTTTTTAGAATCCTGATTTTCCTCTCTGGGGGCAGCAATTGGTGATGGGCACCCTCTGCGAGCTGCCTGGACAATTGTTGCCACAAGTATTTATAGGAATTAATTTGCTATCCATTTAATTCTGGTCCACAATGATGGTATAGTTAGGATCAGTTTCCTATTGCTGCGGTGTATGTAAAATCTAGTTAGGTTACATGATACTTGCTGGTTTGAGTAATGTTTCTCTGTTATGACAAAATGCTTTTGATGTCATATCCAATGCAACATGTCCTTATAATACATGTTTAACTAATGCGCCTTCCCGTACATCATAGATTGAAAAGGATGTGGAAAATTCAGTGTAATGCCTGATTTTGTTTCTCAAGGCAATTGGGTTTGCGTAGTAGATGTATCGTGCAAGCATTCTTGAATTAGGACACTCTGTTACCTACTTGCACATCTCCCTTAATGGATCTCGACTATTGGAATTCTGTGCACTCTAGTGGTCAAAATACTACTTGTTTTCTTATATATGAAAGCACTTCCTTGACATGCTGAGGTTATTTTGTAGAGCACAGCTTGGAGAAAGTATCAAAACAATAATACATGCAGACTATCCTGAGCAGTGGCCAAGTCTCCTTCATTGGGTTACACATAATCTAGAATCACAAAGTCAAATATTTGGAGCTTTATATGTGCTAAGGGTTCTTACCAGGAAATACGAGTAAGTGACTAATTATGCACATTGCTTTGTAATTACATTTATTTTTATTTGTATTTTCTCAGGTGAGCTAGACTTAGTCGGAATAAAACTGTTACTCCTTAGTTTGACTATAGCACAATTTTAATATACGTTTGTTCACTGATGCATCCAATCTTCATGTTATGTTGAAGGTTTAAATCTGAGGAAGACCGGATACCACTATACCACATTGTAGAAGAAACATTTCCTCGCTTGTTGGGCATATTTAGCAAACTTGTTCAGATCGTCAATCCTCCAATTGAAGTAGCTGACCTGATCAAGCTGATATGCAAAATATTTTGGTCTTCAATTTATGTATGCTATCAAACGTTTCTTACCAATTACTGTTCACTGTACTTGTTTACATATGTAGCTGTTTTCATGGTTAATTTTTTTCACAGTTGGAGATTCCAAAGCAACTCTTCGATCCCAATGTCTTCAATGCATGGATGATATTGTTTATAAATTTATTAGAAAGGCCAGTTCCAGTGGAAGGCCAACCTATAGATCCTGATATCAGGAAATCGTGGGGCTGGTGGAAAGTTAAGAAATGGACAATCCATATCTTGAACCGTTTGTACACCCGGTCAGTTTTCAATTAAGCTCCATTTTATCTTAGCAGTCATTTTATTCATTTATCTTTCCGTTCACTGGTTACAGATTTGGTGACCTGAAGCTTCAGAAATCCGAGAGTAAAACATTTGCTCAGATGTTTCAAAAGAATTATGCCGGACAAATTTTGGGTTGTCACTTACAGCTTCTGAATGCAATTCGTACTGGCGATTATTTGCCAGATAGGGTTACCAATCTTATTCTTCAGTACCTCACCAACAGGTTTGTGTTTTGGAGATGTGGAAATTTCCATGTTAAGCAGTGGTTTGCGTCGGTAGCGTCTCACTTACTATGCTTCCTGTGCTTGATCCTTATCGTTGCACATGTTTGTCTGCATGCAGACAATGCTGAATAATTTTTTGCAGCGAGTTCAGCTCCATAAGTGCCCGTGATATTCTCCTCATTGTTTCGACTTTTTACTCGTTTTGTATATCTCAAGTACTGCATTAGATTTGCTTGAAATTTGGATGAAACATGTAGCTTTTGACCAGAGATCGTTTGGTTGATTTGACTAGATAGGCATTTGTTGACCTTTGTTTGGCATTGCCAAGAAAATGTGTCTGACAGTGTCCTCGAATGCTTACTTAGCTGGCGAGGCTAGTGATGCAAGGTCGAAAGCATAAAAATTCGCACAATTTAAAGCTTTTTCCCATAAGGTGATCAAGTTTTTTTCATATACATGTAAAATGGAACTTGTTACAAGAGTCACATTTTATCAATTAAGGCAAACTCTTGTGCAAGGAAACCGGGAAGAGTAAATTCTGCCTTGCTCTTAAAAGCTACTGTCGAAAGAACTAAACCTTGTAGGTACAGCTTTGCTGAGATGGCCTCTTTTGCTGGTCTGTTCATGCCTTGCCTTGGAAGATATTCTGAGGGTCATTTTGGTTGTGGTTTTGTGGTTTTCTAGGGCAATTGATGTGTCACCATTATTCTGCTGGATAACTGTAAAGTTTGCACAAGCCTGACTATTGTTGTCTATATCCTGCTTTTGATCTTTAGGTACTTGACTTGAATAATTTATTGTTTTATTGAAAGTCCTATTAAACTGTATTTTTTTTGCAGTATTACAAAAAACAGTATGTATCAGATGATGCAGCCTCAGATCAACATCATTCTTTTTGAGATAATTTTTCCACTGATGTGCTTCAATGATAATGACCAGAAACTATGGGAGGAAGATCCTCATGAATATGTTCGAAAAGGCTACGGTAAGCTTACATAAGCTCTTTATTTATGTATCAACTAGAGTTGCTATTTACTAGAGATGACTTATTGTTTTTTTTTTCTCTCTGTTCACTAGCATAGTTGTCATGTCACAGGGAACTTAAGGGCCCTGAACTGGATATTAGGTTGTAGGGGTGTTTAACAGGAATGTGGGGTCTGGCCCTCACAGCCTTCCTGCCATGAGGGTAGATCAGCAATTGGGGTGGGGAATAGAAGGGACGGAGGGAGATTGACAATTCTAGCATGCCTATTGAATGGGGGCCAGACCTCATCTAGCCGGCTTAGCACCAACTAATTTGAGGATCAAGAAACTCTTAATACCAAGAGATCAATTCACGCTGTACCTTCCTAAGATAGATATATCTCTAACCTCCTTCAGGAGTTAGTGTTGGCTACTGCTGCCGCTGTAGGCTGGCCCCTATGCTTGTAGGTCCTGCCTTACATCAGCGGTGAAGGACGGAAATAATCTGAGGTAGGGCGAACTCTTAGAAAATGATGCAAAAAGCAAAATAGTCTCAAGTCATTAATGCTATATAATAGAACCACTAAGAAGAATAAAAATAGTTTTTTATTATTATAAGTAGAACCTACAAACATATCAATAATGCCAACTCAATGGCAAAGCGTTACCCTTTTCTTTTGAGAATATCATGTAATTCTATTGATCAAGACTTCTGAATATCCCTCGCTCGATGCGCAACTTGATCTTGATGATTTTTTAGCTGGAAATCCGTTTCAATTGTTATTGTTGCCACCGGTAAATGCAAAACTCAATGAGGTGATAATGTCGCCGGAGGAAACTTGATGTACCTTTCAAATAACAAGAAATCTCTTAAGTCTCCAATTCTCCGCGTATGAATGATGAATAGCTCAAGGCTATCTTGTAAGATCCATGATAAATATCTGTAAGACAAGCAATCTTACACACATTCAACCTAAAAAAATAGTCTATGTTTTGATACCTAGTCATGTTCTCAGTTTGAGGTTAGTTTTTGCGCAATTTTCGCTAAAACAAGCATAACTTTCTCATACATAGTCCGTTCTCAGAAAAAAACATGTGCATCTAAATGTATTCACCAAAAATCAAGGTAGAGCGGCTGCCCTTACCTTGCCCTACTGGGAGCTTCACCCCTGCCTCATAGTCACATGACAATAGGCTGTTCATCTGTTATTTATAATATTGTTTTTGTGGTACGTAGATATCATTGAAGATCTGTACAGTCCCCGAACAGCTGCTATGGATTTTGTGAGTGAATTGGTAAGAAAACGAGGAAAAAGCAACCTCCAAAAGTTTATCTATTTCATCGTGGATATATTCAGGAGGTAAGTTTCGCCTGTTATGTATCATTTTCGTCCACTGCATACAATTCCTAACTGAGGTAACACTGAAGCACAGATATTATGAGGCCTCGGCTGAAGTCAAGCCATATCGCCAAAAAGATGGGGCACTTCTTGCTATTGGGACATTATGTGATAAGCTGAGGCAAACCGATCCATATAAAGCTGAGCTAGAGCATATGCTTGTCCAACATGTCTTTCCTGAGTTCAGTAGCTGTGTTGGGCACTTGCGTGCAAAGGTAGTGTACCTTGAAAGTTAATTTTGCTTGTTTATTACTGTGGGTGCATTTCTGTGTGGTGAACGAGTACTTTTAAACATTAAGTTTTTTTCAGTTGTGTTATGGGCCATTTTGAAGAAATATAAGTTGCTGAGTTATCCATGGACAATAACTCATGCTGCAAAAGATTAAACTCACTCATTCAGCTTAGAGTATGATATACACAATTTTGAAGTTTTCCTTTTCCATGGTGGATGCTAAATATGCAATATTCATAAGTTTCAGTGGTATATAATAGTAAAAAAATAGGTCTAGTTTTGAGCTAAGTGCTCTCTCTCTCTCTCTCTCTCTCTCTCTCTCTCTCTCTCTCTCTCTCTCTCTCTCTCTCGGATCATCAAATAAGAGCTGGGCATTTACTATTTTCTCCATGTGGACTATCTGGATGCTTTAAGGTGGTTCTTGTGTGCTGGTGGAGCTTAAACCCACTTTTCTGTCTGTCCTTTGTGGCATTAATCTGACCTATTCTACCTAATAGGCAGCATGGGTTGCTGGGCAGTATGCCCATATTAACTTCTCAGACCAGGACAATTTTCGGAGAGCTATGCATTGCATTGTTGCTGGAATGTGTGATCCAGATCTTCCTGTCCGGGTTGATTCAGTGTTTGCACTTCGTTCTTTTGTTGAAGCATGCAAAGGTAATTTTTTTTATTCATTACGTACCTGAAACCTCCTTTCTAGTCTTGGGGGATTACTGCAGACAATTAACCAAAATTTTCCTATGCAGATCTGAATGAGATACGACCTATACTTCCTCAGCTCCTTGATGGTATGCATTTTTTAGAACTTGTTTAACCTTGCAATCTGATGGTAGCTTAGTCTTGTGGCTCCTCACATAATTTGCAGAATTTTTCAAACTGATGAATGAAGTTGAGAATGAGGACCTTGTGTTCACACTTGAAACCATTGTTGATAAATTTGGTGAAGAGATGGCGCCATATGCGCTAGGATTGTGCCAGAATTTGGTCTGTCAATCTTTCTTTAGTTTTAGCTTTATATCGGTGTGTGATTTCCTTAGTAAAACATGTTCTTATTATTTTGATAGGCTTCTGCCTTCTGGAAATGCATGGCTAGTTCAGAAGCTGATGATGAAGCTGATGATTCCGGTGCTTTGGCGGCTGTTGGATGTTTGCGTGCCATAAGCACAATTCTGGAGTCAGTCAGCAGTCTCCCACATCTCTTCACCCAAATTGAGCCAACTTTGTTGCCTATAATGCGCAGGATGCTGACTTCGGATGGTCAAGGTATTGTATTATTTGAGGATAGGAGTCTCTACAGATGCTACCATTAGTATCATTGTAGCCTGTAAATAATTTTATATCCAACTGCAACCTATTGAATAGCAAAAGTTTCTGGCATAAACAGAAAATGCCTTTTCTAGACTTTCTAGTGGATAAATTTGGTGGCAAAACATTGTTGTGGTGCATATATTTTTTAAGGGACACTAATCACTGTAATTGAGGATCAATTAAATTAGTTCTTTTGATCAATATTAACAGAGAACTAGCCTGAACCCTGGAGCGTGGACGTGAACTGTAACTATGTTCGGTTGGAGGCCTATGCTTGGTGCCGCGGTGCCGCTGGTGCTATGGCGGATAGAGAACTGAAAATAAATTGCCAAGCCCTTGTCTATACAGGCATTGGAACCATATTCCAAAAAACCAATAACTAATTTTGATACGAAGGCAAAAATTAACTAAAAGGAAATCCCCAAGATAAATAAAAACATCTGTAAGATACCCCAGCCACTCCTGGGCCGGCGGTAGTTACTCCTGGCTCCCCTCTATGATCTCTAGACTGGCCCCATAGACCGGCACAAGTCTTCCAGCACACTTTGTCCTCACTTCTGTTCACCCTAGGAGTCTTCCGAGGAGGTCACACATCCCTATATTGCTCCGGCCAAGCATGTTTAACCGAAAGTCCCTTTGGAGATGAGCTTTTCTGGAAAAGAAGGTGCATCTTGTTAGTACGAGACTATGAGTAGTACATCAATCATTTTCAACCTTCGGCCAGGATGTCACTGCCTTGCTTAGCATCAAAGATGTGGCTGTCGTACCCTGAGGCTTCTTTTCCCTTGCAGCCTGTCCTCCTATGGTGCTTGCCCCACATGAGAAGGAAATAGCTACATCATCTGTTGCCATATTCCATTGTAAAAGTTTACTGTTAAGTCAAACAACCAGCCCACCATTGCCTTCCTGGAAATAAGTAATCAGCATGTGAAATTTTCTATCCAAAAACTTAAAAGCTCATGTATCGGAGTGCAACTATCTGTGACATATCTACATACTCTGTTGCCATATTCCATTGTAGAAGTTTACTGTTAGTCGAACAACCAGTCCACACCATTGCCTTCCTGGAAATAAGTAATCAGCTTGTGAAATTTTCTATCCAAAAACTTAAAAGATCATATATCGGAGTGCAACTATCTTGACAGTTCTGGAAGGGGACACATGTATTTTATGATAGCTATATTGAGAATGATATACATTTATGTAAATTTGCAACGAGTAAACTAGTTGTACCCAGATTTGGCTACTTGGCTTGTCTAGGCATTTGAACTAAGATAATGTGTTCACCAGAGTTACATGGTCATGCGTGCTTATGCTGACATTTTTTTCGGAATAATTATTTCATATGATACATTTTTTTGTACACTTACTAGCCCCTATTTCTTCGCAGATGTTTATGAAGAAGTTCTGGAAATAGTCTCCTATATGACATTTTTTTCACCAATGATTTCGTTGGACATGTGGAGCTTGTGGCCCTTGATGATGGAAGCACTTAATGACTGGGCAATAGATTTCTTTGAGAGTATGTTACCTCTAGTACAAATATACATTTAATAGTTATTGTTACAGTTTAGAAGAACCTGTTCATCTAGATTTTCAGATGCATTCGGTACGTGCTTTTGCATCACTGCTGTGTTTACTCATTATCTTTTTGTGACCAAAATGTTCTTCCGCAGCTGCTGCATATGTTTGCCACATGAAAAAGTTACATGCATTGGTTTACATTTGTTGAAGAAATATTTTTTTGTGAAAATTTGCTACAGGACACCGTTATTTTCTGGTCTTTGCTAAAACACACCGTCGAAACATGTCTTTGCCCAGTAGCATTATAATTTTGCGGTATATTTGCTAAAAGACACCACATACCGAAAGTGGAAAGTTTTACCACTTTTAATCGTGAAATTACTCCACCCTTGGCATATGTGCCTAGAATCAAACTGGTTTAGCTCTAATGATAAGTAAACAAAACAACCACTAGTTTTTTCCCCATACGCCAGTACACCATAGCGACGAAGGACCCGCATCCATCAACGATGAGTCGTAGCAGGTGTCGCCGTCCTCCATTACGCCAGTCGCCAGTTTTTTTTTTTTTTTTTTTTTGAGACAACCTGCTAGAACTTTATTGATCATTTAGAATGTTTACAGGGAAGGAACACCAAGCCAAATGTGGCGGCCTACTCCATGCGATAGCATAGTTCTAGCTAGGTTGTGGGCTTCAAAATTTGAGACCCTACTTTCATACGAGAAATTACACTCCTGGAACTGAAGCAACCTGTTCTTGATTTCAGAGATAATGGATCCATGCTTCCTCATGCTCCCCTCTTGGATATCTGAGACAACCATCTTACAGTCTGATGCAACAAAAAGCTTTGAACAATTAAGGTCATCTGCCAAAGCTTGTGCTTCACGGCATGCAAGAGCCTCCAAGATCACCGGATCTGTTATACCCCGAAAAACAACAGCTGATGCCCCTAGGTAATTCCCGTGTACATCTTGGCAAAACGCAGCTGCGACTCCGCGGTCTTCAGTTTTAGACACCGAAGCATCCACATTAAACTTCGCTATATCTTTGGGAGGCGGGATCCACTGAGCTTTAGCACGTACTGTTGAAGTCTGAGTATTGGGGTTATGTCGTGGTTGCGCTAGGGATCGTAGTTCTCCCAAGTAGGAGTTGATAAATCCATGGGTAGATAATGGACTTTGGAATATATCCTCGTGGATTGCCTTCCTCCGTGCAGTCCAAATAGCCCACAAAGTTACTGTCATCTGAGTAAATTGATCATGCGGTAATGACTCAAGCAAGTTGAACAGCCAATTTTTCGCATTCGGTTCCCCAACAGCCATCATGTGCTCTACCGTCAGTTCATCCGAGAGTGCCCAGACGCTTTTTGCCATATTACACTCTAGTAACGAGTGCCTCCATGAATCAACATCACCACATCGAGAACATCTGCTCGAGACTGACATATGCCGGTGTTCTAGCAAGTCAGCTGTTGGAAGGGAGTGTTGAGCTAACCTCCACAAGAAAACTCTGATCTTTGAGGGCACTGACGTTTTCCAAAGTGAGGACCACCCCTTCGATTCTGCCTCACAATTCGATGACCCAGCATTGCCTTCAAAGTAATTTTGCCTATTGAATTTTGTATTGGCCAACATGCGATATGCCGACCTTACTGAAAATATGCCGAAGTTGCATCTATCAACTCACTAACCATTGATGGTGGATTAGTTTTGAGCGCCACAATTGGCTTCATTAAGTTATCTCGAGGCAGCCAATTGTCGGTCCATATGTTCGTCTTGCTCCCGTCTCCTATGCGTCGGATTATCCCTGGACTAGAACATCTCTACCATCAAGAATTGATCTCCATATCCAGTCGCCAGCTGCCATCCCGCTTCTCACTAACGGTGAGCCCGCCTACCTTGTCCCCAATGAGCTTTCTCTCCCTGCGTCATTCCCACCTTGCGTCTGCAACATTGGCGATTGGCCGCAGGGACAGAAGGTGCCGCGCTTCCCAGGAGGGATCCGTGCCCTTCACTTGCAATCTCGGCTGCTCTCACCGACACCCTCGGCCGTACTCACCCACACCCTCATGGTCGACCAAGATCTGCTGGCGGCCACGGATGGCGACCTGGCCTGGGTGCCTGAGGGGTAAGCTTCTGCCCAGATTTTTCCCAATTATATGTAAACTAACTGCCTAGATTCCTTCCCAGCAAAGTTTAAAATAGCGGGTGCTTCTTAGCGGTGATAATTTCTAGGCGCTAAGGAAGCTATAGAGAAACTATAGCAGATCGAAGTCATTTAGCGTTTTTTTGCAAAACAAGAAAACTCCTAGAAAAAGTAGGCATCAAACATTCATATGATCAATAAATATGACATGAAATTCAATAATACAAACTTGTACTAAAAAATCATGATGATTGCAATGATAAAAGTAGTGCATAAATGCATATTACATAAGTAGATCTAACTTCTAAATTTAAATGTTAAAATATTTGGGCTTAGCGGATAAATAGCGCTACTTTTAGCCCATTTAGCATTTTAGCGTGATTTAGCGAGCTATCAGCAGAGATTCTATTTAGCGCTAAAAGTGCTTATCTTTAGCGGGAGTGTTGTGAATCCAATATAGCGATGCTGTAGCGAAGAGATAGCGCGCTATTTGTAACTTTGCTTTGCAGGGGAGAAAAAGGTTCAAGATACGTACAGACTACTAGAGGCCAAGATTTTAATCACACAATAAAACTGTTCAAAACCGGACGGTATCGTCATTGTAAGAAAATAAAATCAAACTTTCTTTTTTGGGCTATACCATGTGTTTTTACAAATGTGTCACCAAATTGTAGTGGTACTGGGCAAAGACAAATTTGGGCGGTTTGTTTCGGCAAAGACCGGAAAATAACGGTGTCTCTTAGCAAATTTTCCCTATCTTTTTTTGTTCTTAGATTCATAAATGTACTCTAGTAGCTAACGAACCTTTATATTATATGGAGTATTTTCCCTGTTTCGTATGGTTGATGGCAAGGGCACATTGGGGTTTAGCCTTTTTTGATGTGTGAACATGGTTCCTGAACTAAAGTTTGTTTTGCTAGAGGATGTTTTGTACATGTAATTTGGCTCTTACTTGCTTGGCTAGTTGGGTTTGTCACTTGCGTCCCTGAACCAACTGACCGCATATTTAGGTTCCTAAACTTCAACAAGGTGAGTCATGGTCTGACCACTGACCAAACCAGACTTAGTTAGCTTAGTGATGGATTGATACTTGGGGCCAGTTTGGTTGCTCGCATGCCCGTTTCTCGCATCTAGCGGGCGGAAATCGGCAGTTTAGTTAGTTGGGTTGCATGGAATATCTGCGTCGCACAAGTATTAAAGCAGCCCAAAAGTTGGCCTGTGAGGCACGCCTGATTCGGGTGTTTCTGGAAGGCTAGGCTCCAGCGGGCGCAACGTGCCGCTCCTCTACACGCGTGAGAATAACCATGCGTGTGAAGTGGGGGAGACGGGACGTTTCCCCTTAACTCCTCACTCCACTCCCCTCACCGCTGAAACCCCCACTTGGTTGCCCCTTTTGGCGTTGACCTCCATCCCCGGCGTTCCTCCACCTCTGTCGCGGCGGCCCCTCTCCGTCCGCTAGAAGTTGGTGCAATAACTTTGGGCAGCCAACCAACTTGACAAGCTGGCGACCGACAACGGGCACAATTTGGCAGGTAGTTTTTTTAGGGCGGTTATCAGCGGTTGATTTTGCATCTCAGCCGGAGTTCACATTACTAGTTTGGTGCAGGTGCATGTAGATTTGATGTAGATTCGTCTAGATTCGAGTTCATCTGGACATTGTGGATTTGGCATTGCAACTCTATGCATGTCCGATTTGTGCACTGCACAAATTGGGAAATGCACTAATTGTGCATGATCTGTGCATGTTCTATAGTAGTTGTACTTGTGAAATCCCCAAATTTTACAATGCACTATCTGTGCATTAATCTTGTGCTGCATTTGTTCTAGTACTGCATTGGCATGCTCTACTTGTACATTGCGCTGGCATGCTCTACTTGTGCATTGCATTTTTTTTGTTCTAGTACTTGTACTGTATTTGTTCACTGGCATGCTCTACTTGTACATTGCGCTGGCATGCTCTACTTGTACATTGCGCTGGCATGATCTACTTGTACATTGCGCTGGCATGATCTAGTTGTGCATTGGTATGATCAACTTAATGTCTTGATACGGTGGGGAGGGGCTGGCATCGTCCACCTAGGTACCAGGACCAGCTAGCCTTGAATCATTGAATGAAGGCGCTGAAGCCAGTGGTGCTGGGCAGGGTACATGCAGCGGCTTTGCCATCGCAGACCCATGGCTGTCAGCCCAAGCACGGGCACATCCCGGGAGCCCTCATTCCTCGCCGTTGCTAATGCAGCTGCGCCGAGTGGGTGC
This sequence comes from Lolium rigidum, assembly GCF_022539505.1. Lineage (NCBI taxonomy): Eukaryota > Viridiplantae > Streptophyta > Magnoliopsida > Poales > Poaceae > Lolium > Lolium rigidum. Next base: position 200,662,509 of record NC_061509.1, read on the forward strand.
AGGTCACCTATCACGGTGGCCAGATGGTGCTGGGGAGGAACTGGCCAGGGATCGTCCACAAGTACGATCTCCAGTACAACGACATGGTGGTGTTCAAGAGTCAATCCTTCGTCCTGAAGATGAAGATCTACAAGACAACTCTACCGCCAGGATGTACACCTGCCCTGACCATTCCGATGTTTATCTGTCTTCGTCTATATGTAGCATTCCCTCCATCCCATACAAGATGTCTTAACTTTGTCTAAATTTGGATGTATCTGGAAAATATTTAGTATATAGATACATCCAAATTTAGACAAATCCAAGACATCCTTTATAGGACGGAGGGACTTATGAACTAATGTGGAGGCTTTTGATTAGGGCTTCAACCCCAGGGGCATCTTGATAGTTGTTTTTGATCAGGGGTGTTCGTGTGAACCCCTGATCACCTTATTTGCACATTTGAAGCAGGTAACCAGAACAGAGATTTGCGCATAGCCAATCACCTTAGTTTCCCTCTAGCACCAAATTAAACCACTTACACGGTCAAACAAACGGGCCGAAACTGCACCAAAACACTAGTGGGCAATCAAATGAAATGCAGAAACAGGTCCAGGCTTAGTTCCACTCAAGCAGGATCTGGCAGGCCAAAAGCCCGAAAAAGGGGAAAAACCCATGCGAGCAACCAAACTCACCCTTGGTTTCAGTGGCCCCAAAATCTTGGTGTGCAAGACCTATCTGTTTGTACCATTTATGTTTTGCTCTGTTGTTTTGTACTCCCTCCGGCCCAGATTAATGAGCGCAGCTCAGGAGTACACTTGTACTGGACATAGTATATGGATGTGCCAATTTATTTGGGCCGGAGGGAGTAGCTCTTTTCTTTCTTCTCTTGTTACTAACCCAAGTACCGGAGGGAAACATCTACTGAGCAACTACGAACAATTGCGTTGTGCTGTCCTATCGTCTCGCCGAGTTGTTGGCCCATGGCCCACATTTTAGCATCACATCGACCGACTTAGCAACTGCATTAATTGCGCTCTCTCCAGCCAACTTTCAAGTTTTATTGAGGAAAACCACAGATCTATGATTGCAACATTCTTTTGCACTTCCACACTTAGTTACATCTTTCCTACCAATGTTATTTGTTCATACCCTATATACTAGGGTTGAAAATTCACATTGCATCAGTATGGTCTGTTAAGGTGGGCCCTTGCATGTGCTTTCATACTGATTCCCAATAATATGTAAAAAGTCTTGGTTGAAGTTTATTTCCACTTTTCTGAGCCAAAAGTATGTTCCACCGTTCAGTATATTTCTTGTATACTTTCAAGTTGTTTAAAGGTTCCACAATCTGCAAATCAAAACCTTAAAAAACCAGTTCATTTTACGTGCAGGAGAAATTCTTTGCAGCACTTCAGTAGACTCATTGTTTTTGATCTTTGCCAACAGATATTCTTGTTCCATTGGACAACTACATTTCACGAGGCAGTGTTCACTTTCTTGCATGCAAAGACCCTGATTACCAGCAAAGCTTGTGGAATGCACTATCATCTGTGAGTGGCTAAAAGCTGACTGTGAAGTGAATATGCAGGTGCATTGGTACTATCTTTTAATTATGATTGTCAATACTTGTAGATTATGATGGAGCCAAACATGGAAGATTCTGATATTGAGCCTGCTCCCAAGCTGATAGAAGTGCTTTTTCAGAACTGCAAAGGCCATGTAGATATATGGGTTGAGCCTTACCTCAGGCTCACAATTGATCGGTTGCGTCGAGCAGAGAAACCATATTTGAAATGTCTCCTCTTACAAGTGGTAAGGTGCTTTGTGAACACGTTCCCCCTGTTGCAAGATGTACGGAACATTTTGATTGGTTAAGACAAGGCTTTGACCAGCAATTACTCAGTTAGTTTAGTCATGTGATACAAATTCACAATTGTAAGTAGTTTATTGCTGGTCAAAGCCTTGACTTAACTTATCAATGCCTTAAAGTTGTCATTATTTATTATTGGACCTTCTGAATTGATTATTGCTGTCATTTATTATTAGCAATGTTATTAAGTTGGTTTTCTTAACCTTAACTGTAACTGTACAACTTGTTTTTGTATAGCAGTTGGGTTAAGTGTTATTGGCAATGCCAACCGGTTCCTTAGCATTGTTGTCTTCTTAGAATTTTTAAGGTGTGACTGGACTGCTGGACTGTCGTGTGATTTCTTAAAGATTTGTCCGTATCATGGTTCAGTAATCCTCCCTCCGTTCCAAAACAATTGAGGTTAAGTTTGGTCAACTATAATCAAAGTCATAGTACAATATATTCCGTACAACATCAAATCTATATAGTACGGAATATATTGTATGATGAATCTCATAAAACTAAATTGGTGTTGTAGTTGATATATTTTTGTGCAAACTTGGTCAAACTTAAAATATTCTGACTTACGACAAACCTTTAACTTTAATGAGCAACCATTGCCGTACTCAGCTAAACTTATTTTTGAAGAAAAAAACACGAGGGACACAATTTTTTCTGTAGACATACTTGTGAGTCACTTCACATCTATGTATCACAGCAACCAATGTAATTCTTGTTGCTGTTCTATTAGTAATGAAAGTTCCAATATGTATATCATCTCCTTACCAATATTCATCATAGGCTAGGGACCTTACTCTGTTTTTTGTGTTCTGTCCTGAGATATCATTTATTTTTGCATTTATGTTCTGAAAAATTAATTTGGAACTAGGGCTACAGGTAGCTCTATACGTCCAACATTAAATAGTATCATTTTGAGACCTCAAAAAATTCCGAGAAAATGCATGTACACATACATGCTCTTTAAAGATCTTTTGCGGATATGTAGAACACATCTATATATATCCGTAGAATTTTTTTCTTACAAATGCTGTATTTGATTTTCTTTGGAAACACGAGCTACATATTGCCTGGGTTCAAAATCGCCGCTTTCATGCAAGATAGGATTTTACTCACCTAGGGCTGAACCTTATGTGCTCTATTTGTGTCACACGTGTGCCTAAGAACCTTCATGTGCTACTTGCAGATTGCTAATGCGCTCTACTATAACCCTTCATTGGCACTTGCAATTTTACATAAACTTGGAGTTGCAACAGAAATATTTAATCTTTGGTTTGGTATGTTAAAAGAAGTAAAAAAGAGTGGTATTCGAGCAAATTTCAGAAGGTATGATTTCCCCCTAATTTTTAAGGTATTATTTCTTACTTGCTGCTCTTGGGTAAACTGATACTGTTGTATTCGTGTATTTGCAGGGAGCATGATAAGAAGGTTTGCTGCCTTGGGCTGACTTCACTTATCGGCCTTCCAGTAGATCATATTCCAGCAGAAGTTCTAGATCGCATTTTCAAGGCAACACTTGAGCTGCTTGCTGCTTACAAGGATCAAGTTGCAGGTGGAGTTAGCATCTGTTTTAGTGCATCTTGTTTATCTGGGTGATTGCCTTGGGATATTGTTCTTGAGTACTTCAGAATTGACTGTCGTAGATATTTGGAGGACGTCCTTCTAGGTTGTAATGGGCTTACACATAATATGTGTAGTTTTCAACTTCCCTGGATTATTTTTGTGATTTTTGATATTTTTTCATAAGCAGAATCAAAGAAGCAAAATGATGACGCTGGTGACGATATGGATGGCTTTGATGCTGATGAAGATGACAATGACGATGAAGAAGTTGAATCTGATAAGGAGATGGGTCTTGATGATGAAGATGGTGATGATATAAACAGTCTTCATCTTCAGAAACTAGCTACCGAGGTCTGCTGCACAATCTTTGATTACTAAAATGCCCGCTTGGCATGTATAGTTAAAAATACTTGACCAGACTGGCAATTAGATGTGAAAAAGCTGGAACCATTGACTGGGTGTCAAGCTTTGTGCATGACTTTCGTCTAGTCAAACCATCTGCTTATATATGCTAAACTGGCAGTGGATCGTTTGCACTCCCTTTTAACGAAAATACTGTGGGGACTCGAGATGTGGGATATGCTGGAAAGGCTCTCCCACAGTCTACATGACCAACTTACGCAAGTTGGTCAGCTCAATTGTTGAACTGAGTTACCACCCTGGTCATGTGGTTTTCAATGCCATGATTGACTGGGCTCTCAAAATCATTCTTTAATTTCTTAGTATCATTTATGTGAATATTCCTTTTCCTTTTCAGATTTGGTTTACAAACAAGTGTCAGATCGTAATATTTTCTTGATATATTGTCTGATCAAATTCTAAGATTTTCAAATCTTGCTGATGATGCAGGCAAAAGGTTTACAGGCAGCTGACGAGGATGATGAGTCAGATGATGATTTCAGTGATGACGAGGAGCTGCAATCGCCTATTGATGAGGTGGATCCGTTCATTTTATTTGTTGACAGTGTCAAAGGTAGAGTTGACATCTTGCTGTAAAGTGCTCCTTTTTGTACCTAGAAATGTCGGCTGAATTTCCTCACGTTGCAACAGGTTTGCAAGCATCTGATCCATCCAGGTTCCAGAACCTCATGCAAACTCTTGATTTCGGATACCAGGCGCTTGCTAATGGCATAGCTCAACATGCTGAAGAAAGAAGAGTTGAGATCGAGAAAGAGAAAGTGGAGAAGGGAAATGCACAGTGATGAGTCATGATTGTGGTTTGCGTTTAGCATTGCCATTCTTTTTGAGAGTGTAGCATTGCCATTCTGTGATTGTGTAGAAGCGGCGGGTCAGTATCCTGTGAGTTGGAGGTCACAGGTAATGAGTTTTGGAGCCTTAATCATGTCGCTTTGATGCAAGCCAGTATTGGGCTCGCATCATTTTTTGCTGTTGCGAGGGGCGAAGCTGGTGATGAGGCTTGGGCAATCTGTCACCGAAGTCTTCTCTTGGTGGCCCATTATGGGTGTCTCCGTTGTGCACGCAGTGAAACTAAGTTCCTTCTACTGAGGACACATGCTTCTTGGGCCACTACTTTTTTCCCCCTTGGCTTATATGAGCATTTGTTGGGAGACCTCTCTGGGTCATTAGTTTTAAGGACAGTTTGTACATGGTCTGGCTGGATGTCTAAGAATTACTGTAAGGTTCCAATGGTGGGCCGAGTCATAATTTTTGTTTTCTTCGAATTGGTGATGTAACTCATTTTTGTCTGTTTATTTATCTAAAAAATAAAAGAGCAAACAATTTCTCATTGGCACAGATAACTTTGAAAGGCAAACATTAATCTTCATTTCACATCCAATTATATTGCAAAATTATATTCATTGGGCCAAATATCGTGCCAGAGCCATGAGCAGTTAGTTGCCACAAATAATATTGAACTAGCTTGAGTCATTGGTCCACTCAGGGTACTAGGCGGCCTTGATGAAGTTTGAAGGGTCCTAGGAAGTCAGAATTCTCTGAACTCGTCCAAGTTGAGTCCCATTGATTCGGGAGCTCTCTACAATCGAGTCAGGTAAAAAGGATAAAGTTCACTTTTGGTCCTTGAACTCTAGTGAATGGTTACTTTTAGCTTAATCCTTAAACTCTCAAAATCATTCACTTTTAGTTCTTACTCTGGTTGAGCTAGGCAAATATCTAGCACGGGCGGTGAAAAACTCAGGGCAATAGTGTTCCTTCAGAGCATCTCCGTCTCCCCTAGGACGTCTTTTTTTTTTCATCCGGATGGACGAACGGTCCGGTAGCGGTCCCGGATCCTCGTTTTCGTTCGAATTTGGGCTTTCATCCATCCGGGGAGTCTAGGTCATCCCCGCCCCCCGGGAGCGCTCGGGGAGTCCGGACGAAACGAAAGCGCGGGAAACACCGAGAAAACTTCCCGTGTGGCTGGTGGCCCCGACTTGTCGGCGAGAAAGGCCGATCGTCGTCCTCATCGCATCGTCTTCCGCGCGCTGTAAAAGCCTGTCGCCGGTCAGTCTTCCTCAGACGAGTAACTTCCACGCGGCGAGTTAATGCCGTCGTCCTCTATTTATCGCGGAACTACCGCGTCTGGCCGCATTCACCACGCCGTCTCCCTATTCACCTCCTCTCTTCCCCAATCTCATCGAGCGAGCTAGCGATCAATGGCGAACGACAACGCGGCGAACAACGGCTTCGGCCGCCGCTCTCTCCACCAATGGGAGGGGAGGCTCCTGCACGCGGCGGGCTACCCCGTGCCGCCCGACTTCCGCGCGCCCGGAGGCTGGCGACTGAGCGCGGGCGGTGTCCCGATCCAGCCGCCGCCGATCGGTCACGCTGCCCTCGAGGCGGAGATCGACGCGGTGCTCGTCACTGGAGAGGTTCTTCCCCGACAACTACGAGGCAAGGACGCAATTATTCCGGGAGAGGTACGAGCGCGAACTCGCCGCCTACGACGGCCCTCCCCTCCTCCCGCGCGAAACTACGCCGCCGGCCGCCGCCGATGGTGGAGCGGGCCTGGCCGCACCCTCGAGAACGTGCTCGCGCACATCGAGGGTGGAAATTCCCCTGTTCTGGGGATGCCGCCGCCGGTGGCGCCTACCGTGTCGCACCGGCACGGTAGCTCCTGGACGCCGCGAAGGATGGCACCGTCCTCGTCGTTGTCTGGGTCGAGGTCGGCGTCGAGGTATGGCGGATGGGTTCCTCCACCTGCGACGCCGACCGTCGTCAAGAAGGAGCCAGCCTCTCTACCGCTGACCAGAGGGCGCAACAGCGGCACCCTCGTCATCCGTGACCAGCCGTCGTCTCCCTCGCGCGGCCGCAAGAGGAAGACCTCGAAGAAGGAGGCTGCAGCAGCCGCTGCCGCGTCCCAGATCGCCGAGGAGGAGGCCAGGCGTGCCGTGGACGCTGCGGTGGCGGAGGCGATTGCCAGGCCGCTCAACGACCTCGTCCCCGCCGACAACGCGCTCCCCATGGACGCCGCGCTTGACTGGTCCAGGCGGGGCTGGGAGCGGCAGGAGGCGGAGCAGCAGAGGCGACTGCTGGACTTGGCTGCCGCGCGGCAACGCGCCGTCCGCGCAGCCGCACCGACCACCGCACCGACCGTCGCGCCCGTGCCCGTGCCGCTCATCAAGCTCGAGGAGAGCAGCGACGACGAGCTCTACCGGCCGACGCCGCCACGCGGCGACCCTGGTGCTGGATCAAGCCGTTGGTACGAGGCGCCGCCGGCCGAGGACGCCGGCAACTCGAGCGACGACGACGGCGGCGGCAACTACACGGCCTTCTACCGCCATTTCGGCATGTAGAAGGCCGTTATTAAATCTAGTTTTTGTTTCCCTGTGACCGATTTCAAATATATTACAGATCTGGCCTATATATGTACGAACTCGCCTAATATATGTTAAATATCTTTAAATTTCGCCTATGTTTAAACGAATTCCGTCTTGTTTTGTCTGAATTCGCCGTTATTTGTTAAAAAAATTAATTCATCCTGAACTCGCCGCTGGGAAAATGGGTCTCCCCAGGCCAAACTTTACATCCATCCGTCGCTAAATAGCGCCGGATTTCAGCCTGAGGAGACCCAACGGCTGGAGATGCTCTCATGCCACAACACTTCAAGAGAATTGAGTTTCAATTTTTTGCATTAATATGTTGGGTTCCACATCTTAGCTAGGTAGTGTTTGATCTGGTTCAAAACCAATTTTGTTGGTTGACTGTTTCTTCTTTCCACGTTAGCGATTTCCTCAACTCAACTGAAAAAGTATGAAAGTGGACAATTTTGGGAGTTTAAGGCCGTTTAAAACTAAAAACAATTTTTAGGATGAAATATGAACTTTCCAAATAATTCAAGGCTGAGAAGTGAACTTTCTTCCCTAAAAAAGACTGGGAATTCCGGATTCATTCTGACTAACTTAAAATTTGCTTGGAATTCCGGCTGAAATCTGAAATATGTCAGCTGAACGGAAGGCATTTTTCATGGTGGGTCTATGACTTCAGCGTCTCCATCTGTGAGTTGTAGGCGTTCGAGTCTTCGACATTTGAGGGACGCTTCTATCTCTTGTCCTTGTTTCTTCTCCATGGTTGCACCCATCGATCTTGAGGATTGTACCTAATAATACATAGCACATTAGAGTCAAGTTGCGTACCGTTCAAGAGAGTGTCGAACATGGAGAGGAGTGAGTTCATCTTTTCTTGTATTGCTTTGGCGCGAGCTCGATTCATGGGTATGGAACTTCGTGTTCATCGTCCATTATGGTTGGCGTGGCCGTCAGCGTGAGTTGAACCGCGCTTGTATTATAGAACGCGACTTTGCGGTGCCTTCGTCATTGCCGAGTTGCCCAGTGATTTGTCTTAGCCATCGTTGGAAGTAGTCCCCAAGGACTACTAATGCCGAAGAAATTAAGTCATCTTTGCAGCAAACGGCGATTCAAATATACGGCACGTTTCCGTCTCCGCGGACGCTGCGCGATCGCGCAAAGTGATCATGTTGATTGCATCCGGTCCCGCTAGACAGTGGTTAGGTAAGCAAAATATTCTTCATTACTATTGATTGGCCAAAAGGACGATTTTTATAGAGATGCTTAGTCGAGTTAACCTAAAACTACAACGGCCGTACCTACTTGCCGTCGCGCGGCCTACCACGGCCGGGCTTACTCGTAGTCGCGCATCCTACTGCTGGCCGCCGGAGGAGCCGGCGCCGTCGTCGAAGCGCGAGCGCTTGACGCACTCCTTGGGCCGCACACGTCGGCGATCGAACATCTCGTCCTGCCGCCTGCGTCGTTCGAGGGACTTGGCCAGAGAGGAGTCCCAGTGGACTCTCTTCGCCTCCGCCTCCGCCGCTCCTCCGCTGCCGCCACCTTCGCCGCTGCCATGTGCGCGTGGTAGTGTGCCCTATCCCTAGCCGCCACCGCCACGGCTTCGTCCCTGGCGGCGATGGCATCCGCCAGCTTCAGGTTCTCCTGCTCGAACTGGCGTGGGATCCGGTCCCCTCCGCGCGACCGAATCCAGGCCGGAGCACATGTACGCCCGATCCATGTCGATCGCATAGCGGTGAGCTTCATCCTCCGCTGCCCAAGCCTGACAGTGCTAGGCATCCCCAGGTAGGCTCTCGAACGATGCGAGCAGAGCGGTCTGGTCGCCGACGCACTCGAAGCGGCTGGGTACGTCCTCGTCATCGTCGGCAATGTCGTGGATGACGACCTCCACGGGTGGGGCCTCCATCAACGGAGGAGCCGCCGCAAGGGCAGCGCTAGACGCTGCCATCTCCGCCCGTGCCTCGACGAGCTCCACCCTGGTCTCGGCGAGCTCGGCCTGGAGTTCCGCCTTTGCGTCGGCGGTTTCCGCCCTGCCCCCCAACAGCCGCTGACGCTCTAGCGCGCGCCCTGCCGCCTCCGCAACCTCCGTCTCCACCTCCGCCGCCTCCCGGTCCAGCGGCTCGGCCTGAAAGGCGTCGACGGCTAGCTGCTCCTCCTCCTCCGGGTGGACTTGGCGGCACATCTGAGCAACTTGATCCTACTTAAGGTTGTGCTCGGTCATGGATGGATGCTAGGGTTTAGGTTGAGGTGTGCCCATCACCCCCTCTGGTCTCCACCATGTATAGCCACAACGGGGCGGGAAACGACGTTCGCGCGTAGGTCGTTTCCCGCGTGCGCGAAACGCCGGCGAAACGCACGAATCTGTTGGGCACGCGCGGGAACCACCATGATCGCGCGGGAACCGGTAATTGCCGACGGCAGGCCTCGACGGGACGTTAAACCTCTATTAACGACCTTGACGGTGTTTGTGCTGAAGTGTCCGCACCTTTGGGATACCCCCGACGCAAATGGTCGTCCCGGCCCGTATGACGTCCGCGCGCCGACGCAAACGGACGCACGCGGATTATTTGGGCGAAATGCGTTCGGCCCATTGGAGATGCCGTGAACCACAACGCTGAAATCCTGTGGATAAACAACGTTTGGGAAGCTGGCCGTTGATGATAGTCTAAGACTTGGTTTTTTTTTCGAAATGGGGGAAATATCACCCCAGCTTCGCACACGACTTTTTATTAGATTATTCACAACACCTTACAAGAGCAATACAAAAGATCAAACTTGAATCCACCTCGCTAAACCTACAGAGGGATGAAGGGGGTGACAATTCACCAACTCACATCAACCAAAAACCAAATGCCTTCTCAGGCCGCCCAATAGCAGATGAGAAGCACATCCAGTCAAGCAGACTCCCAGCATACGCCAACGCCTAAGCCATAGAATTTGCTACCTCCGTCTTCCTCGACTCCATCTTCAAGAGAGATCATCGCATCGACCATGCCAGGCCTGCCATCGATGCCACCACGGCGCCAGACGAATCCACCATCCTGCGCGAGTCCATCACACCGCATCCATCCCGAGACACCGCTGCACCATGCCGCGGCAACTCGACGACGCCGACACAACGAAAGCACACCGCTCCACCTCAGCACCACCGCCATCCGTTTTCTGCTCCAAAAAACGATGCCCCCAACAGGGAGAACGGCGTTGCGCGCCGCCATCGTCCGATCCCGGAGACCCGGGTCTAGGATTTCCCCCGGAGCAGCCCAGGCGAAGAAACGCAGGCTGCAGAGACAATGCCTTCAACAAGGTAACGACGGAGCACGCCGCCATCATCGCCCATGATCGAAGTCCGGACGGCTTTCACCGGCAGCTGCGCCTCGCCATCGGGGGCTAGGCGACGGATTGCGAGATCCACCACGGCTAGCCACACAACTAGCCGATCTCCTCCGGCGAGAGAGAAGACCACCACCGCGGTGCCACGGTCAGTGGCACCAGACGCCCGCCACCTGCCACCAGGTCGACGGCGTCACCGCCATCCAGGGCCGCCGCCCTTGGTGCCGTGGTCCCAAACCTTAAGGAGGAGCAGTGCGAGATCCGTCTCCATCACCGCTGGTCCGGCGATGCCGATGCTAGGAAGGAAGGAGAGGATTGCGCCGCCAGGTTCCGGGTTTGCTCCGCCGCCCCCATCACCGCTCGCCCGAAGGCCGCGGCGAGGAAGAGGAGAGCCGCGCCCCCAGATCATGGCCACGCCGCCGCCACCATCACCGGCCACCCGGCGAGGGGCCGCGCCGCCACCACCCTCCACGGGCCGAGGCCATCCCCCCGTGCGGAGGCTAGCCTCCATCCGCCGCACGGAGGGATCACACGAGGAGCCCCGCCGCCCCCATCACCGGCCACGCCCGGCTTCGCCGGCGACGACCTCCGAGGACGACGAGGTGGGCGGGAGGGGGAGGGGAGGACGATGGCGGCGGCTAGGGTTTTCCGCCCCAGGTCGCCTAGGAGGGGGACGACCCGAGCGGTCTTTTCCTCAAGCTTTTGCTTTATGTGTAAACTTGAAGTAATCTCTCAGATCTACAATAGTAGCGTGGCACACAATCTGTTTATGCTGTCGCAGCCTTCTAATTTCTCATGATTGAACCAATTGGTGCTCGAAGAACACTCTTGGTGGTAGGGGTGGTGGTGGTGTTGCTCCTCTGTTTTTCATAATAAATATGCTGCAACGGAGGCGAAGTCGGCCACGACGAAGACGAGGGAGGCCGCAACTTGAGAGGCGCCGTCCTCCGACTTCCGTCGAAGGTGGCCTCGCTTCTGAAGAGTTGGGATGCGCCGCCCTTCACCTTCTATCGAAGGTGGGATCTCCACTAGATATATGGGAGGAGCCGCCCTCTGATGTATGTCGAAGGTGGCTTTGCCAAGTTGGACGGAGTCGGCAGAATCGGTCAGGAATTTCAGTCAGACAGGTCCGGCGCTGGCGTATTTGTCCGTTGATGGGGATATAGCCCACGAGGTCGATAACCAGAGGGGCTTTCCTAGGCCGATAGGGCAAAGGGCCTCATTCGACTCACCAGGGTCGACTAGATCTGGGACCAATTATAGCGATCGGGCCTGAAGGCAACCCATGACAGTAGCTATGTGGCCCATTAGGCACGCGTGTCGCTAACAGGCTCGCCTCAACTATTGTAAACCCTAACAGGGGGTGCTCATATAAACCCTCGTCGTGGAACCCTAGAGGGACGATTTTCACCTTCATTATACCCTGCGAGTTGCTATACCCGACTTGCAGCACCCCATTGTAACACTCCAATCAATACATACAAGGAGGAAGTAGGACTTTTACTCTCCGGAGGGGTTGAACCTGGGCGATCCCTAGTATGTGTGCAATCTCGATCCCTAGATGGCTACATCTCCCTTGCTCCATACCTCTCAAGTGCCGCACCTTGGAGCATATGCCGTGGTCACACCCACGACGGTGGCATCCACCATGGTCAAGCCACATATCTACAGCGAGACCCTACTCGTCAATCGTCCGACCAATCGTGATCAGCCGGATGATCGCCACCGGTAGATTCTTCCACATCCAGCCGAGTAGCTATTGTCCACCTTCGGCGCGAGCCACCCACACCGTGATGGTGCTAATCGGAACCATCAACCTGTTCGTTAGCTTCACAAGAGCCACCAATATGATTGAGTCGGCATGAGACGCCACCATTTTCCTTAGCCCACCACGTGACTTCGTCGCTAGCGTCCAGGTCTACACCACCACTCTCCCGATCTTGGGGGATGACTACACTTAGGATGACACCACCTCCTCAGGAACGCCGATTCGTACACTTCCCCTAAGTTGTCGGATCCATCACCCTGACCTCAATCATCGAGTCGATCATCCCGGTCTTCAACTAGGGCGACTTCGAGGACAACTCCATCCTCTCGATCTTTGACTATGAGTCCGAGCTGAAATCTGTCGAGTTCCCACCCAGCATACCTGCACGCCACAACGCCATCTTCATGGCATGCACCGAGGGTGATGACTCGCTAGATCCATTCACCACGCCAATCACGTCAACCGCGAATGCGGAAGAGCTAGACGAATACCGCAAGAGCATCGCGGTGGCTCAGAAGAAGGAGCTAGAGGAGCATAGGAAGTTCTGACTCATGTAGTTGTCGGTGAGAGAGATCTCCCAGTATTGCCAGTGCCACATGCGACTAGCGTAGACCCCGGGATCTAGAGAAGAACACTCAACTTCGATGTCCAACCACAACATGTGGTGGAGGCCGAGCGTGGCCGCAATGCTGCACCCGACGCAAGCCGACCCGGAGCAGGAGCTCCGACACCACATCCTCAACTTGCATAGGTCCGGCACCATCCTGAGGAGGGGCGGTTCTTGCGGTGTGCGCGAGGAAGTGCACGAAGTGCACCTTTGCTTCTCTAACACCTGGGAGACCCAGGCGGATCTGCATTAGTCTTCCACAATAGTTTCCTGCTAAGGGGAAGATTGGGTGGGCTTTGAATTTTTCAGATCTAAGGCGGAATTGTAATATCCCAGGTTTAGAGGCTATAAAATGAGAGAACACCAAAGTGTGCATTGCATTCATGCATAGAAAATCCGGGGAATTTTCGCGCTTCAAACAAAACTTACCACAGTAACTGAAGTTTCACTTGACTTGCTGGAATTGAAGTAGATCATCAAGTCAAGCGCTATAAACTTCAATGTGATCTTTGCCAAAACCTTATTTTTGGGTAGAGATGATTTGATCTATGGATTAGACCAAATGGAATTATATTTACAACAACACATTCTTTAAGAATCAAACCCTAACTTATTAACACTTAAAAGTTAGCAACTACCTTTGTGTGTAATTTAATTCACTTATAAATAAGTTAAACCACGGGGTCTAAAGTGCATAAAAGCCACACATTCTTATTTAAATCATAACTTATTAAATACATGGAATATCATAAAACTAAATCCATTTACATTACAAATTATAGTTCAAACTATTTGAATAAAACTAACTATGAGTATTTTGAAACTCATATGATCATGCCTTGGTGAAATCAAACACCAACTATCCAAAATGGAGAAATAACCCTCAAACTTGACCTTTTGAATACTATTATAACATAAATACAATCATACATGGTATGATGACTCATCCACAATAATAAAACCATCCACATGATATTTAGTAGCAAATGCCACTTGGCTATCCAAAAATAAAGCATATGAGAGGATAATGATCTTGCCACATAGGATGAAAATATCTACATGACTTGTTTTCCAAGCTTTGCCACCTCATGCTCAAAGGATTGCTATGGATGAGGGCATGACAACCAAGCACCTTACTCATCAAACCAAATCAAGAGTCACCACCTATGTGTCATGATACTAGAGCTTGCCCAAGCCTATAAATAGAGCCACATCCCTTCATCCATTTGCTCATCAAGTACCATGATACATGGGAACAAACACATAGAGCCACTCCATGTGAATTAGCTAGGATCAAGATGAAGAAGCTAGGAGGTGGAAGCATACCACAAGATGAAGGTTTATCAGATTTCCTGAAGAACAAGCTACATAATATTGCAAGGTAGAATCCCTAGGCAAACCATATATTTAGAGGATCATATCATCGTATCTTGAGTAGGACCTTAGGCTATTACAAAACATTTAGAAGTGAGAGAGATTATAAATGCTAACCATAGCCATGTCTATCCTAGAGAATTTTAGAGTAGTATTACATCTTACTTGTTTAAACCAACCTTTAATCTTGTAGATGAAAGCCATGTTCTATTAGTGAAACATAACCAAAGCTTATGCTCATATTCTAATCCTAGTTGTGTATCACATTGGTGATCACCACTTAAACCCTAAACTTCATTTGAATTCCAACCCATGGATTAACTTGGATTATAATTAGAACCCTGCCATACCTCATGCCTATTTTATACTTCAATTGGTGGAGCATCACCAAAACCCTAAACCTTTCACCTAGGAATTACTTCACATAAAATATTGAACTCTACCTTTCCATCCTAGTAGACCAAATGAAGTAGTGTTCTATAAATTAAACCATCATTAGCAAATGCATTGCTAATTATAAACATAGGATCCATCTTAATTAGTTCAAGCTAAAGTTTACTAAAAACAGATTAGTGAGTATAGAACTTTCTTAACCATCTTCTTAAAAACTTAAGAACTATCATTCACATAAAATCATGAACCAATTCCATTTCCTCTACCATTTGTTAAACCCTAGCCATAATTAAATTATATGTGAGTGATCACTATGGTTAAGCACTAGAAAAATAAAATGTGTTCACCATGCACATGTTCTAAATTTCAAATCATTTAAATAGATCTGGTTCCTAAATTAAAAGGGAATTGAAATAAATAACTAAACCATTTATATTTTACTCAAGCCTCACAAGATATTAATTAAATCCTAAACTAAATATTTGTTTAAATAACAAGATTATACGAGTGAGCATGGTTATCAAGTTATACTGATATTCAAATGTTTAAGAACCTACAAAACAAAACAGAATTCAAATTTGAATTCAAATAACAAATTCAAAACAGAAAATAAAAACGAGAAAATAGAAAAGAGATAAAAAGAAAAGGGGCTTACCTGACCGTGCAGCCCGAGCGAGCTGAGCCCGGGACCAACCCACCACCACAGCCCAGGTGCAGCCCGGTCCGAACCAAATACCGTTTCGGCTGCTTTAAAAATCGTGCGAGGATATATCGTCGTCGTCTTCCTCTACGGCGTCGACGAGCGCGCCTGCGCCGATGAGGCCACGACCACGACGGCGATAAGGACGCCCGGACGTCGTCGAAATCTCAGAACCGCGCCCAAATCCTCTCGCGTCCGAGCCTATCCAAAAAACATCTCGATTCGTGCTCATTTGCGGTACCAATGACACCGCCACATCTCGGCCGTCGCCGGCGGTGAACTTACCAATTCGACCTCGCCGAGCTCTATAAATATGCCTGGAGATTCTCCAGGAAACCCTAGAACCTCGCCGCCCATCCATTCTCTCTCAGTCATCCTCTATCTCTCGCATTCTTCCACTTTCTGTCGCCGGTGTCGAGCAAGAACACGGCGGTAGGAGCCACCTCAGCCTCCGGCGCATGCTCGAGGAGGTGCGCCTTGGCGTGTAGATCATCTGGGAAGAGTCCAGCATCAAGGGGAAGTCGCGAGCAACGCAAATTTGAAGATTCCCTTTTGCGGTACCTCGCCGGTAATGGTGAAATCGAGCTCGTCTCCGTCGGCAATCGTCGTCGTCGACCACGCCATCATGTTCGGGGTAAGCTTGCACATCTAAAGAGCCGGATCTTGCTTCCTAGAACCCTCTGTAGCCCTCGATCGATAGTTCACCGGAGAGCACCGCCGCGGGACATGTTCTCCGACATGGTTCCGGTGATTCCCTCGCCAAACCAACACCACCATCGTGTTCCTCGTCTTCTTCTCGTTCGTTTAGTATCAACCACGCATCCAGGGAAGCCTTTTAGCGGCGGCGCCACCGTGCTCTGGCCGCCGGCGTTTAAACGTCGGGGAGGTCAACGACCTCGAGTCCATTTTGACCGGTCTTTGCTCGCGTGGCATCCGACGTGTACTTAGGCCCCACTCGTCGGTCTCGTGTGTGTAACCCGAACCGGTATGTTTCGTATTTTCCGTTTAATTTAAAAAGCGATGAAATGACGAAACTTTGCAAAATCATATAAAATTCATTTCAACTCAGAAAAATATGAATAATATATCAAAATGATCACAAAAATAAACTCTACCCAAATAAAATATAAAACAAAAATGTGTGACAAAATAAAAATCCATTTATTTTTAACCTTATTAATTATGCCATTTCATTTATTTACAATACAATTTTAATTCAATAATTAGTGAAGTTTCAAAATTAAATTTTGACTATTCAGTAACTAAGTAAAATGTTAAGATCAATTTTATTTATCATATTTACATTTACTTAATTATTAGTGGTAATTCATAAACCCTAAATTGCAAATTACCATTCACCATTTTCTTTAAATAGTAAAACCTCAAGAAAATATTATAAGCCAATATTATTTTGGTAAATCAAAACTTACTTACTTAAGCATTCTTAGTTAACAAGTTATTATTATTTTAAAACCTAATAATAATTAGGAAACCCTGATTTCCAATTAAACCCTAATTAGTACTTGTTTTAATTGTTAAACCCTTATCTCTGAATTAAACCTAATTAAGAGTTACCCTAATTATTAATTCTTGTGGAAGTTAATAAAATGTCAAACCATTACTAATTATGCTTCAAAGTAGTTAGTTACCACACCTATATTCCCAATCATCATTTTAGGAGTTGTACCATAATTTAGAAACCCTAGTTTCAAATTGAGTAAGACACTGGATCCCATTATTTCATGTGATCATTCCACCTTAGAACCAACTCTAAAACCCTAGATATGTGTCACATAGGATCATGGGAGATTTACTTGACATATAGAACCCTAATTAGCAACAATTGAATACATGCTTAGGATCCACTAGCATAAAACCAAGTCACATGAGATTATCATTTCATGTTCCTATTCTTAATTAAAACCTACATGATGCACTAGTATCACCTAGGTATAAACCCTAGCTTGTTAATTGAATTAGTACCATTGATCACCACTCCTATATACCATACCCTTAAGATCAACCTCAATCATTAAACCCTAGTTAAACCATGATGATAAACCCTAATACCAACCTTGTGTAGCAAATCACATCACATGTTCCTATCCAACTAAACCTTACTTAGGAATTGATAAACCACTTAGCTTAGAAACTATTAGAGATTATTTGGTAAAGCAAATATGAGGTCATAGTAAACCCTAACTCATAGCAACACCTTGATAACCATCCTTTGATATGATGCTTAGGAGAAACCATAGCAATAAACCTACCAATACTTGCTATATAGAAACCCATTCCAAGTTAAGAACCAACTAGTTCCTATTAGTGAAATTAAATGAACCCAATAGTAAACTCTAGAGTTACATAAATCCTATGTATAGTAGTTCATATCCTTATTTAACCTGTTCTTCAAAAGTTACTCTTTTGAAGTACAAATGTCAATCAAACCATAGAAGCCCTAATCCTTCTTTGAAATACTCATTAATTCTTAAACAACATGTTCTTCAAAAGTTATTCTTTCGAAGTATAATATAAGTAATCATCAACCATGTCCTGTAGAACTTAAAATTGACAACTGTTCTTCACATATTATTCCACTACTATTCTTTATGTGTGTACTTGTTATGATGTCTTATATCACTTGATTATGATGCTAATATAACCAAACCCTAATAAGAACCTTGTTTGAGAACCATTCTAAAAGTGCAACACACCCTAAAGAAATCTGTACAACTCATTAATCTTAAATCATCGGGATTAGGTTACGCTCGGGACGATTGCATCTCATACTATGCATTGTAGCATTATTGCCAGTTCTTTAAACATTGTCCTTACCGGACGATGATGGTATTTCAGCATTTGGAGTTCTCACGTATCGAAGCTTTTGCCTGCATAATCTTGCAGTCAAGAAAGGCAAGTTCATCGCTTGCTCATGTCATTTGATTATTTCTATCAAATTATATGCAAAGTACTATACTTATCACTCATGCATTGAAAAGCAAAGTATTATTTTACAATTATGAATATGACTATGTGGTGGGCAATGGAACCATGGTATGTGTTGATATGGTGGAGGTTCCATTGCAATGGGTTATATCACCCTAGGATTAATTACCAATGCCGTCCGGTGATTCTAGCGCCGTACAAACCGCGTTGACCATGAGATCTATAATGGCTCTGGGGAAGCCAGCTGTATCTTTTCCCTTACGCACGCCAACGGATCGGAGAGACGGTGGGGTGCTGGAGGCACTGCCGCAATAGGTTGGGAAATCCTTTTAAATCCCCATCCATTGGTGATGTTAATCTCTTCCGATCTATGAAGGATTGTCCAAAGTACACCATGAGTAAAGCCGTATTATCGGGGAAGTCTACCGGAGGTGTGCGGGTGGACAAAAGGGTGGGTTTGCAGTCGCGGAGAAGGCGGTGTGGGCTTGGATCTTTATACCTGGCCTCACACCAAAGGAAGTGTGAACGGGGGCAAGTCCCCGCGGATGGCAAAAAGGGTGAGATCTCTTGTGGGAAAAGTAACGCACCTCTGCAGAGGATACTGAATTGTGACTGTCACTCCCTGTTCCGGGAAGGGAACTGCGAACGCGGCAGGAAAGGAACTCCACGAAGTTCTGGTCAACCTGTGAAGACTGACGGGCATAGTTTTCAGAATAAAATAAACCTTTTGAAGGAATGTTTACAAAAACTTGCATTGGCCTATGACTTTCTGGTCTATGGCTGTAGCTAGTGCATGATACACATATTTCCTAATATGAACTTGCTGAGTACGCTCGTACTCATTCTATCTCGTTTGAACCCCCTTCTTAGAGCAATGCACCGAAGGAGAAACTACCGTGGAACTCGAAGACAAAGGAGTCAACCGCAACGAGATGAAGAATCCAATCAAAGAAGTCAATGGAGTCAACTTCTGCATCAGCTATAATGGAAACCTAGACTAGTAATAGAAGGGAACCTTTCCCTAATCATAGCACCTAAGTAGCTAGATTTCTATAGCAAGCCAAGTAGCTCTTAAACTTGAGTTAGCAATAAGATAGACTACGAGTCGTTCTTCTGGAGCTTTATTTGAAGTTTTACCTCACTCGTAAAGTAGGAGGTTGTGTTGATCTTATGTAAACAGCTCGTGTGTACTTCTATAGACATACCTTGGACTCGCATATGTTTCGTTGTACCACTCGAGAGATGTAATATGGGTGGAACGGTGTTTCACTTGTGTTATGTCAACGACTTGTGTACTACACCATGCGGTGGTACTGCCGGGTCACCACAACTGGTATCAGAGCAAATGCTTTGACCCTAGGATTAAAACCCTTTAAAGGAGACCTATAGGTTTGGTAGTGTCTATAGGAAGTTGTATTAGTTAAACCAACTACTCTTTTGACTTGAGATGGGTATTCACTTGAGAATAATCCTGACACACTTGAGTCAATCTTTCTAATCTATATTTCTTAAGTAAAGTTAGTTAGTTATCTTGCTTCATTCCAAATAACTAGAACACCATTGAAGCTTAAGATAATGGGTGGTAGTAGACCACGGTTGGTATACAACACATGGTAGTCCAAAGAGAGGATACAACCATAAGGAAGATATCCTATTGGAAGAAGTATACCAATACAAGTATGGTTAAGTAAGAGTCATTTAAAATGTCAAATGACTGATGTTAAGTAAGGGAGATAAGTTATATAAGGTAGTATATGTCTATGATGAGTCAATCATAGGAGGTAAGAAAGAGTGATAGGAGTTACAGAAGTCTACTTTCAATAATAAACTAGGTAATCATATATGATTCACTTGAGAATCATGGTATGATGGAGTAGAACATCATAAGTACGATAACAAAAGGATGATAAGGAGTAGGATTTAGGGAATAGTTCGAAAGCTTAGGCCTTAAAATCCTAATAACTGTACCAAGTATGTTGGAACCATAGTCCTTAATTTTAAGAAGGCTTATTTAGAGCATATCACATAGAGAAATCCTAGAGTTATAGGTGGTATATTCGAAACAATCATGCGTTTAGAGTAGACATGTTAGAACTAATTGTATTTTAGGAAGTAGTCCTCAATAGCACATATATATGGTATACTATTTTGATAGTACTTCCAAAGAAAACTGGGTTAACTTCAACTATCCCAAGCCTTTTTGTTTCAAGTTTGTCTCATTGCAAATGTGCAATTAAGATAAATGTTGAGACAAATAGTAGAAATTCACGTATTCGTGCTAAGTATCACGACCTAAACCTATCTTATGTGGTGTTATATACTACACATCTGAACCTGATGTTTAGGGATGTCTTACCCAACTTTTATATTCAGGCATAGAAGGATGTGTATTATAAACACAAAACTGGATTTTCTTGGATTTTATTGGATTTTCATTGTTTGACTAGATCCATACATGAAGTTTGACTTTGATATGCAAATGCATGTTGCAATATCAAGCTCTTACTTGATGTTATAGATCTAGAGGGTAAAGGTATTCGGGTGAGGAAGTGACGAATTCTGGAGATTTTGAAGAAAAGATGAAGGTTCACTAGATGAAGGAAGTCAAATTGTGGGAAGCAACCACAATACTCTAAAGGAAAGACCAATCAAAACTCACTTTTATCCTTAATCAAGGAGTATTTCAACATGGAAGTACCATAAAAGTGAGAAAAATAGTGAATATGGAGCAGTAGAAGTAGAGCCATATTCATTATGGAAGAAGGGAATGCAAGTGAAGTCACTTATAATACTATTTTCATAGTGTCAACAAGTGGTTATCTTGCAAAACAAACCCTAGAAGAAGGAAAATAGACAAGTGAAGTCGTAGCTGGTATAATAAGACCGCAGCTGATATAGGATAATCATGAAGAGAAAGTATGTGAAGTGAGGTACATCTTAACAAAAACTATGTAAGTAGCCATAGCTGGTAAGTAGATATTGACTAGAACCATAACATAGCTACAGCTGGTATCCAATAAGCCACATCTGGTACTAGGTAGTCTGCAGCTGGTACCAGATAGCCACAGCCTGAACATTTCTTTACCCTAAAAGAAAGGGGGAATTCCGCAGCTAATATTTTACAGCTGGTATTCCATAGCTGGTAAATATTTAGTTGGAGGATTCACATCGGATATCCACAACTGTGTGGATACACCGCAAAGAATTCTTCGTGAAACTTTAGAAAGGTATAAAATATAAACCAGACTTAAACCAACTACCTAACCTTGGAGTTTAATGATTAGAAGAAAGGAAGTTGGAAGATCATTAGTAAACTCCAAGGGGGAGAGGAAGGTTGAATGAGAGGTATTAAGATATAATATTTGGAGTATGATGGACCAGGAAGAAGGTCTGAACTGAGAGGAAGTCCGATCTTATATTTATAAGGTTGTTGGGAAGTACCCATATAATCATACTCTCAGGAGGTTGTCAGACCAGAAGCCGAGGTTCATATCTCGAGGAAGTAAAGGTTAGACCTTAACTTGAGTGGGTAATTGTAATTACTCAAAACCAAGAGAACTCAAGTAAGTCCAAGATAATGAAGTTGGATGAAGAAGTTATCGGAGGAAAATCAAAGCCTAAAAAGATACTATACAAAGGACTTTGACTATACCAAAACTAATGATTATTAGAAAGATTCCTTTCATGGAACCTAAAGAAACCAAAAGGAAGATAACTAGCTTAAAACTAGAAGCCATGATTGGATGGACTAAATGAGTCTAATCCATTCGTATGACTAAACAACCTGGACCATGCCTATTGTAAACACCTTACGAAGTACCATTACTTTCGTTATGGTAGTAAGGAAAAACAATACCCTGCTTTAAATGAATCCTTTAGAATCGAGGTTTGAACATCGCAGCTGGTACACCATAGTGCCATATTACAACGCAGCTGGATTACCGCAGCTAGTAGAACCAAGCTTTGAGTACCCAAATAGGAAGATGTCACCACAACCATTAGTAAAGTCCATTAGCATAAGAAGATGTCCTAATCCAAGAATCTTTGGAGAGTAAGCCTATAAGCTTAGAGTGTTGGAAGAAACCATAGAATTGAAGAAAATATCAGTGCCAGTCATTCGAAGATTCCAGGAAGGATCTGGATAAGGGATATATCCAATTATATCTAGTGTGATCACCATGGAGTTGAAGGATGGTGATCTGTTCAAGACATTTCAACATTCCGAAACATGAGAGCGTTCGAACTTCGGGACGAAGTTCAGTTTAAGGGGGAGAGGCTGTAATATCCCAGGTTTAGAGGCTATAAAATGAGAGAACACCAAAGTGTGCATTGCATTCATGCATAGAAAATCCGGGGAATTTTCGCGCTTCAAACAAAACTTACCACAGTAACTGAAGTTTCACTTGACTTGCTGGAACTGAAGTAGATCATCAAGTCAAGCGCTATAAACTTCACTGTGATCTTTGCCAAAACCTTATTTTGGGTAGAGATGATTTGATCTATGGATTAGATCAAATGGAATTATATTTACAACAACACATTCTATAAGAATCAAACCCTAACTTATTAACACTTAAAAGTTAGCAACTACCTTTGTGTGTAATTTAATTCACTTATAAATAAGTTAAACCACAGGGTCTAAAGTGCATAAAAGCCACACATTCTTATTTAAATCATAACTTATTAAATACATGGAATATCATAAAACTAAATCCATTTACATTACAAATTATAGTTCAAACTATTTGAATAAAACTAACTATGAGTATTTTGAAACTCATATGATCATGCCTTGGTGAAATCAAACACCAACTATCCAAAATGGAGAAATAACCCTCAAACTTGACCTTTTGAATACTATTATAACATAAATACAATCATACATGGTATGATGACTCATCCACAATAATAAAACCATCCACATGATATTTAGTAGCAAATGCCACTTGGCTATCCAAAAATAAAGCATATGAGAGGATAATGATCTTGCCACATAGGATGAAAATATCTACATGACTTGTTTTCCAAGCTTTGCCACCTCATGCTCAAAGGATTGCTATGGATGAGGGCATGACAACCAAGCACCTTACTCATCAAACCAAATCAAGAGTCACCACCTATGTGTCATGATACTAGAGCTTGCCCAAGCCTATAAATAGAGCCACATCCCTTCATCCATTTGCTCATCAAGTACCATGATACATGGGAACAAACACATAGAGCCACTCCATGTGAATTAGCTAGGATCAAGATGAAGAAGCTAGGAGGTGGAAGCATACCACAAGATGAAGGTTTATCAGATTTCCTGAAGAACAAGCTACATAATATTGCAAGGTAGAATCCCTAGGCAAACCATATATTTAGAGGATCATATCATCGTATCTTGAGTAGGACCTTAGGCTATTACAAAACATTTAGAAGTGAGAGAGATTATAAATGCTAACCATAGCCATGTCTATCCTAGAGAATTTTAGAGTAGTATTACATCTTACTTGTTTAAACCAACCTTTAATCTTGTAGATGAAAGCCATGTTCTATTAGTGAAACATAACCAAAGCTTATGCTCATATTCTAATCCTAGTTGTGTATCACATTGGTGATCACCACTTAAACCCTAAACTTCATTTGAATTCCAACCCATGGATTAACTTGGATTATAATTAGAACCCTGCCATACCTCATGCCTATTTTATACTTCAATTGGTGGAGCATCACCAAAACCCTAAACCTTTCACCTAGGAATTACTTCACATAAAATATTGAACTCTACCTTTCCATCCTAGTAGACCAAATGAAGTAGTGTTCTATAAATTAAACCATCATTAGCAAATGCATTGCTAATTATAAACATAGGATCCATCTTAATTAGTTCAAGCTAAAGTTTACTAAAAACAGATTAGTGAGTATAGAACTTTCTTAAC
This sequence comes from Lolium rigidum, assembly GCF_022539505.1. Classification (NCBI taxonomy): domain Eukaryota; kingdom Viridiplantae; phylum Streptophyta; class Magnoliopsida; order Poales; family Poaceae; genus Lolium; species Lolium rigidum. The sequence goes on from NC_061509.1 coordinate 200,686,724, forward strand.
CATCTTCTTAAAAACTTAAGAACTATCATTCACATAAAATCATGAACCAATTCCATTTCCTCTACCATTTGTTAAACCCTAGCCATAATTAAATTATATGTGAGTGATCACTATGGTTAAGCACTAGAAAAATAAAATGTGTTCACCATGCACATGTTCTAAATTTCAAATCATTTAAATAGATCTGGTTCCTAAATTAAAAAGGGAATTGAAATAAATAACTAAACCATTTATATTTTACTCAAGCCTCACAAGATATTAATTAAATCCTAAACTAAATATTTGTTTAAATAACAAGATTATACAGTGAGCATGGTTATCAAGTTATACTGATATTCAAATGTTTAAGAACCTACAAAACAAAACAGAATTCAAATTTGAATTCAAATAACAAATTCAAAACAGAAAATAAAAACAGAAAATAGAAAAGAGATAAAAAGAAAAGGGGGCTTACCTGGCCGTGCAGCCCAGCAGCTGAGCCCAGGACCAACCCACCACCACAGCCCAGGTGCAGCCCAGCCCGAACCAAATACCGTTTCGGCTGCTTTAAAAATCGTGCGAGGATATATCGTCGTCGTCTTCCTCTACGGCGTCGACAGCGCGCCTGCGCCAGTAGGCCACGACCACGACGGCGATAAGGACGCCCTGGACGTCGTCAGAAATCTCAGAACCGCGCCCAAATCCTCTCGCGTCCGAGCCTATCCAAAAAACATCTCGATTCGTGCTCATTTGCAGTACCAATGACACCGCCACATCTCGGCCGTCGCCGACGGTGAACTTACCAATTCGACCTCGCCGAGCTCTATAAATATGCCTGGAGATTCTCCAGGAAACCCTAGAACCTCGCCGCCCATCCATTCTCTCTCAGTCATCCTCTATCTCTCGCATTCTTCCACTTTCTGTCGCCGGTGTCGAGCAAGAACACGGCGGTAGGAGCCACCTCAGCCCTCCGGCGCATGCTCGAGGAGGTGCGCCTTGGCGTGTAGATCATCCGGGAAGAGTCCAAGCATCAAGGGGAAGTCGCAGCAACGCAAATTTGAAGATTCCCTTTTGCAGTACCTCGCCGGTAATGGTGAAATCGAGCTCGTCTCCGTCAGCAATCGTCGTCGTCGACCACGCCATCATGTTCAGGGTAAGCTTGCACATCTAAAGAGCCAGATCTTGCTTCCTAGAACCCTCTGTAGCCCTCGATCGATAGTTCACCGGAGAGCACCGCCGCGGGACATGTTCTCCGACATGGTTCCGGTGATTCCCTCGCCAAACCAACACCACCATCGTGTTCCTCGTCTTCTTCTCGTTCGTTTAGTATCAACCACGCATCCAGGGAAGCCTTTTAGCGGCGGCGCCACCGTGCTCTGGCCGCCGGCGTTTAAACGTCGGGGAGGTCAACGACCTCAGTCCATTTTGACCGGTCTTTGCCTGCGTGGCATCTGACGTGTACTTAGGCCCCACTCGTCAGTCTCTGTGTGTGTAACCCGAACCGGTATGTTTCGTATTTTCTGTTTAATTTAAAAAGCAGTAAATGACAGAAACTTTGCAAAATCATATAAAATTCATTTCAACTCAGAAAAATATGAATAATATATCAAAATGATCACAAAAATAAACTCTACCCAAATAAAATATAAAACAAAAATGTGTGACAAAATAAAAATCCATTTATTTTTAACCTTATTAATTATGCCATTTCATTTATTTACAATACAATTTTAATTCAATAATTAGTGAAGTTTCAAAATTAAATTTTGACTATTCAGTAACTAAGTAAAATGTTAAGATCAATTTTATTTATCATATTTACATTTACTTAATTATTAGTGGTAATTCATAAACCCTAAATTGCAAATTACCATTCACCATTTTCTTTAAATAGTAAAACCTCAAGAAAATATTATAAGCCAATATTATTTTGGTAAATCAAAACTTACTTACTTAAGCATTCTTAGTTAACAAGTTATTATTATTTTAAAACCTAATAATAATTAGGAAACCCTGATTTCCAATTAAACCCTAATTAGTACTTGTTTTAATTGTTAAACCCTTATCTCTGAATTAAACCTAATTAAGAGTTACCCTAATTATTAATTCTTGTGGAAGTTAATAAAATGTCAAACCATTACTAATTATGCTTCAAAGTAGTTAGTTACCACACCTATATTCCCAATCATCATTTTAGGAGTTGTACCATAATTTAGAAACCCTAGTTTCAAATTGAGTAAGACCTGGATCCCATTATTTCATGTGATCATTCCACCTTAGAACCAACTCTAAAACCCTAGATATGTGTCACATAGGATCATGGGAGATTTACTTGACATATAGAACCCTAATTAGCAACAATTGAATACATGCTTAGGATCCACTAGCATAAAACCAAGTCACATGAGATTATCATTTCATGTTCCTATTCTTAATTAAAACCTACATGATGCACTAGTATCACCTAGGTATAAACCCTAGCTTGTTAATTGAATTAGTACCATTGATCACCACTCCTATATACCATACCCTTAAGATCAACCTCAATCATTAAACCCTAGTTAAACCATGATGATAAACCCTAATACCAACCTTGTGTAGCAAATCACATCACATGTTCCTATCCAACTAAACCTTACTTAGGAATTGATAAACCACTTAGCTTAGAAACTATTAGAGATTATTTGGTAAAGCAAATATGAGGTCATAGTAAACCCTAACTCATAGCAACACCTTGATAACCATCCTTTGATATGATGCTTAGGAGAAACCATAGCAATAAACCTACCAATACTTGCTATATAGAAACCCATTCCAAGTTAAGAACCAACTAGTTCCTATTAGTGAAATTAAATGAACCCAATAGTAAACTCTAGAGTTACATAAATCCTATGTATAGTAGTTCATATCCTTATTTAACCTGTTCTTCAAAAGTTACTCTTTTGAAGTACAAATGTCAATCAAACCATAGAAGCCCTAATCCTTCTTTGAAATACTCATTAATTCTTAAACAACATGTTCTTCAAAAGTTATTCTTTCGAAGTATAATATAAGTAATCATCAACCATGTCCTGTAGAACTTAAAATTGACAACTGTTCTTCACATATTATTCCACTACTATTCTTTATGTGTGTACTTGTTATGATGTCTTATATCACTTGATTATGATGCTAATATAACCAAACCCTAATAAGAACCTTGTTTGAGAACCATTCTAAAAGTGCAACACACCCTAAAGAAATCATGTACAACTCATTAATCTTAAATCATCGGGATTAGGTTACGCTCGGGACGATTGCATCTCATACTATGCATTGTAGCATTATTGCCGAGTTCTTTAAACATTGTCCTTACCGGACGATGATGGTATTTCAGCATTTGGAGTTCTCACGTATCGAAGCTTTTGCCCGCATAATCTTGCGATCAAGAAAGGCAAGTTCATCGCTTGCTCATGTCATTTGATTATTTCTATCAAATTATATGCAAAGTACTATACTTATCACTCATGCATTGAAAAGCAAAGTATTATTTTACAATTATGAATATGACTATGTGGTGGGCAATGGAACCATGGTATGTGTTGATATGGTGGAGGTTCCATTGCAATGGGTTATATCACCCTAGGATTAATTACCAATGCCGTCCAGTGATTCTAGCGCCGTACAAACCGCGTTGACCATGAGATCTATAATGGCTCTGGGAAAGCCAGCTGTATCTTTTCCCTTCTGCACGCCAACGGATCGGAGAGACGGTGGGGTGCTGGAGGCACTGCCGCAATAGGTTGGGAAATCCTTTTAAATCCCCATCCATTGGTGATGTTAATCTCTTCCGATCTATGAAGGATTGTCCAAAGTACACCATGAGTAAAGCCGTATTATCGGGGAAGTCTACCGGAGGTGTGCGGGTGGACAAAAGGGTGGGTTTGCAGTCGCGGAGAAGGCGGTGTGGGCTTGGATCTTTATACCTGGCCTCACACCAAAGGAAGTGTGAACGGGGGCAAGTCCCTGCGGATGGCAAAAAGGGTGAGATCTCTTGTGGGAAAAGTAACGCACCTCTGCAGAGGATACTGAATTGTGACTGTCACTCCCTGTTCCGGGAAGGGAACTGCGAACGCGGCAGGAAAGGAACTCCACGAAGTTCTGGTCAACTCTGTGAAGACCGACGGGCATAGTTTTCGGAATAAAATAAACCTTTTGAAGGAATGTTTACAAAAACTTGCATTGGCCTATGACTTTCCGGTCTATGGCTGTAGCTAGTGCATGATACACATATTTCCTAATATGAACTTGCCGAGTACGCTCGTACTCATTCTATCTCGTTTGAACCCCCTTCTTAGAGCAATGCACCGAAGGAGAAACTACCGTGGAACTCGAAGACAAAGGAGTCAACTGCAACGAGATGAAGAATCCAATCAAAGAAGTCAATGGAGTCAACTTCGCATCAGCTATAATGGAAACCTAGACTAGTAATAGAAGGGAACCTTTCCCTAATCATAGCACCTAAGTAGCTAGATTTCTATAGCAAGCCAAGTAGCTCTTAAACTTGAGTTAGCAATAAGATAGACTACGAGTCGTTCTTCTGGAGCTTTATTTGAAGTTTTACCTCACCTGTAAAGTAGGAGGTTGTGTTGATCTTATGTAAACAGCTCGTGTGTACTTCTATAGACATACCTTGGACTCGCATATGTTTCTGTTGTACCACTCTGAGAGATGTAATATGGGTGGAACGGTGTTTCACTTGTGTTATGTCAACGACTTGTGTACTACACCATGCAGTGGTACGCTGGGTCACCACAGGAATCTTCCTTAGGAAGTTCCTGCTACTCAGATCGGATCTTCGTGGCTACGTCCTGCTCAGCGGCGGTCGCATCAGCGTTACATACCAGAGCGTTTCCGTCGGAATCGACGGTCTCGCCGATGAAGATGTGTATGCCGTCGATTGGGACGATGGAGAGCTTGACGGGGTCGGTCCTAGCCGGAATCCAACACTCGTCCTAAGGGACGATCGGAAAGTTCCCAGCGTACATAACACGCCCCACTGCGATGGAGTCGTTGAAGCTTCCCATGGTGGAACCCTCCCGGTTCCGGCCTCCAAACACCGCTGGCCCCACGGTGGGCGCCAACTGTCATTGCCTATTCGACGGTACCCCAGAGGAGGGATCCTCACGGAGGGGGAAGAAGTAAGGCCAATAGGGCGGAGAGCACTCGGGACGGTGGTACGCGATTTACCCAGCTTCAGAACACCTGCTCGAGGACATGGCCTACTACTTCATGTCTGGAATTATCTAGGCGCTTTCGCGTTGTTACAATGAGTTCTGGTTGTGCCTCTAGGGCTCCCGGGATCCGGCTTATAAAGGCGCCAGGATCTAGGGTTTCTACAAAGAGTCCTGGCCGGATTACAATCTTATCTAACTAGGGAACATTGCATTGATGTGCACGTCAAGGATCCGCCTATCCTTATGCCGTACTGGATCTGGCTACCCCTGATGGGCCAGTCCAGATCCGACTTCCAGAGTAGGTCGATGGTTCCGACTCCTTGTTTCTGGCCTGGACTTCCTCCATTTTGATCAACAACAATTGGGCCGCCCGATGGGCCATATGCCACCATCACCATCTGTGGGCCACCCGGGCTTGCCAAATCTAGCCACTGTCGATGCTACACCAATGAAGTATACCCACAACACCGTCCAAGGCCGAAGATGCTCACGCTGAAGGAGCTGCAGCCGGGACTGTTGAAGATATGCCCAAGAGGAAATAATAAAGTGGTTATTATATATCTTTATCTTTATGATAAATGTTTGTATACCATGCTATAATTGTATTAAACGAAACATTGATACATGTGTGTTATGTAAACAACAAGGAGTCCCTAGTAAGCCTCTTGTATAACTAGCTTGTTGATTAATAGATGATCATAGTTTCATGATCATGAACATTGGATGTTATTAATAACAAGGTTATGTCATTAGATGAATGATGTAATGGACACACCCAATTAAGCGTAGCATAAGATCACGTCATTAAGTTCAATTTGCTATAAGCTTTCGATACATTGTTACCTAGTCCTTCGACCATGAGATCATGTAAATCACTTATACCGGAAGAGTACTTTGATTACATCAAACGCCACTGCGTAAATGGGTGGTTATAAAGGTGGGATTAAGTATTCGAAAAGTATGAGTTGAGGCATATGGATCAAGAGTGGGATATTGTCCATCCCGATGACGGATAGATATACTCTGGGCCCTCTCGGTGGAATGTCGTCTGATTAGCTTGCAAGCATATGAATGGTTCATAAGAGATGACATACCACGGTACGAGTAAAGAGTACTTGTCGGAGACGAGGTTGAACAAGGTATGGAGATACCGATGATCAAACCTCGGACAAGTAAAATATCGCGTGACAAAGGGAATTGGTATCATATGTAAATGGTTCAATCGATCACTAAGTTATCGTTGAATATGTGGGAGCCATTATGGATCTCCAGATCCCGCTATTAGTTATTGGTCGGAGAGAAGTCTCAACCATGTCCGCATAGTTCACGAACCGTAGGGTGACACACTTAAGGTTTGATGTCGTTTTAAGTAGATATGGAATATGGAATGGAGTTCAAAGTTTTGTTCGGAGTCTCGGATAGGATCCAGGACATCACGAGGAGGTCCGGAATGGTCCGGAGAATAAGATTCATATATAGGAAGTCATTTTCTAAGTTTTAAAATGATCCGGTGTATTTATGGAAAGTTCTAGAAGGTTCTAGAAAAGTCCGGAAGAAATCACCATGGAAGGTGGAGTCCCGAAGGGACTTCACCAAGCTTGGCCGGCCAGCCATAGGGAAGAGGAGTCCCAGGTGGACTCCACCTAAGGGGGCCGGCCACCCCATCAAGGAAAGGGAGGAGTCCCACCCCAAGTAGGATTCGTCTATTTGGCAGTTTTTGAATTGGGGTCTTATTCGAAGACTTGGGCAAACCCTAGATGTGTTCCACCTATATAATGAGGGACAAGGGGAGGGGGCCGTCCACCACAAGACCACCTTGGCCGCACCCCTAGAGGCACCAAGGCCGGCGCCCCCCTCTCCCCAAACCCTAGCCGCCCCTCCTCCTCATACGCCTCTAGTAGTGCTTAGGCGAAGCCCTGCCGGAGTTCTCCACCACCACCGCCACCACGCCGTCGTGCTGCCGGGATTTCGAGGAGGATCTACTACTTCCGCTGCCCGATGGAACGGGGAGAAGGACGTCGTCATCAACACCGAACGTGTGACCGAGTACGGAGGTGTTGCCCGACTGTGGCACCGTCAAGATATTCTACACGCTTTTGCAAGCGGCAAGTGATCGACTACATCCACCACGAGATCTAATCTCGTTAACGCTTAGAGATCTTCAAGGGTATGTTGATCTTCACCTCGTTGCTACCATCTACTAGATTGGATCTTGGCTTGTTGCTCGTTCTTGCGGTAGGATTTTTTTTGTTTTCTATGCTACAAATCCCATCAGTGGTATCAGAGCCGTGTCTATGCATAGATTGGTTGCACGAGTAGAACACAATTGTTTTGTGGGCGTTGATGCTTTGTTGTCTTTACTTCGTGTACTTTGCATCTTGCGGGATGGTGGGATGAAGCGGCTCGGGCTAACTTTACATGACCGCGTTCATGAGATTTGTTCCACGCTCGACATGCAACTTGTATTGCATAAGTGGCTTTGCGGGTGTCTGTCTCTCCCACCATAGTGAAGATTCAATTTACTCTTTCTATTGACAACACTAGTATCACCGTTGTGGTTCATGTTCGTAGGTAGATTGGATCTTACTCGAAAACCCTAAACCACGTAAAATATGCAAACCAAATTAGAGGCCTCTAACTTGTTTTTGCAGGGTTTAGTGATGTGATATGGCCATGATGTGATGATGAATATGTATGAGATGATCATTATTGTATTGTGGCAACCGGAAGGAGCCTTATGGTTGTCTTTAAATTTCATGTTGATGTATTATTTCAAAGTAGTTGTAATAGTTGCTACATGGGGGAACAACCATGAAGATGGCGTCATTGACCTTGACGCTACGCCGACGATGATGGAGATCATGCCCGTTGATGATGGAGATCATGTCCGTGCTTTGGAGATGAAGATCAAAGGCGCAAAGACTAAAGGGTCATATCATATCACATATGAATTGCATGTGATGTTAATCCTTTTATGCATCTTATATTGCTTAGATCGCGACGGTAGCATTATAAGATGATCCCTCTCACTAAATATCAAGATAATAAAGTGTTCATCCTTAGTATGCACCGTTGCTAAGACTTGTCGTTTCGAAGCATCACGTGATGATCGGGTGTGATAGATTCTACATGTGCATACAACGAGTGCAAGCCAGTTTTGCACACGCGGAACACGGGATACCGAAAGGTAGAGCATGAGTCATATGATTGATATGATGAACACTTTGAGTGTTCGCCTTTGAAGTTAGATCTTGTCTCGTGATGATCGGACTTGGTGTAGTGGATTTGGTTCGTGTGATCACTAAGACAATGCGAGGGATATTGTTTTGAGTGGGAGTTCACCTAGTTTAATTTTGTAGAATTAAAATTTGAACTCAATTTGTCATAAACTTAGTCTAAACTCGTTGCAAATATGTTGTAGATCATGGCGTCCCCATCAATCAATTTTAATCAGTTCCTAGAGAAAGAAAAGCTTAAAAGAAATGGTAGCAACTTCACCGACTGGTTCCGTCATGTGAGGATTTTCCTCAATGGTGGAAATCTGCAATATGTGCTCGAAGCACCGCTAGGTTCCCCACCACCACATGCAGTATCTGAGGATGTAAAGAATGTTTACGAGACTCGGGTGACTCGGTACTCTCAAGTTCAGTGTGCAATCATGTGCAGCCTAGAGGCAGAGCTCCAAAAGCGTTTTGAGCACCACGACCCTTGTGATATGATCAATGAGCTCAAAGTTATCTTTGAAACTCATGCGGCCGTGGAGAGCTATGAGGCCTCGAAACAATTCTTTGGCTGTATGATGGAAGAGGGCAGCTCCGTTAGTGAGCACGTGTTCGCTATGTCCGGACACGCGAAGAAGCTCAGTGACTTGGGGATAGTGATCCCTAACCAGCTGGGTATTCATCGTGTCCTCAAATCACTGCCACCAAGTTACAAGAACTTCGTGATGAACTACAATATGCAGAACATGAACAAAGAGTTACCTGAACTCTTCTCCATGCTAAAATCTGCTGAGATTGAGATACAGAAAGAGCACCAAGTGTTGATGGTCAACAAGACCACCAGTTTCAAGAAGCAAGGCAAACCTAAGAAGGGCAACTTCAAGAAGGGCGGCAAGAAAGCTGCTGCGCCTCCTGAGAAGCCTAAGGCTGGCCCTAAACCTGATACTGAGTGCTATTACTGCAATGGGAAGGGGCACTGGAAGCGTAATTGCCCAAGTATATGGCTGATCTGAAGAGCGGCCTTGTCAAGAAGAAGAAAGGTATATTTGATATACATGTTATAGATGTCTATCTTACTGGTTCTCGTACTAGTGCCTGGGTATTTGATACTTGTTTGGTTGCTCACATTTGTAACACGAAACAGGAACTACGGAATAAACGAAGCCTAGCGAGGGACGAGGTGACGATGCACGTTGGAAATGGATCCAAGGTCGATGTGATCGCTGTCGGCACGCTCCCTCTACATCTACCTTCGGGATTAGTTTTAAACCTCAATAATTGTTATTTGGTGCCTGCGTTGAGCATGAACATTATATCTGGATCTTGTTTAATGCAAGACGGTTATTCATTTAAGTCAGCGAATAATGGTTGTTCTATTTTTTGAATAATATATTTTATGGTCATGCGCCTGAGATGAATGGTTTATTCTTGTTAAATCTCGATAGTAGTGATACACATGTTCTTAACATTGATGCTAAACGAATTAAATTGAATGATAATTCTACTTATATGTGGCATTGTCGTCTTGGTCATATTGGAGTGAAGCGCATGAAGAAACTCCATTCCGATGGACTTCTTGAGTCACTTGACTTTGAGTCACTTGATAGATGCGAAGCATGTCTAATGGGAAAAATGACTAAGACTCCATTTTCTGGTACAATGGACCAAGCTACAGACTTATTGGAAATCATACATACCGATGTGTGCGGACCAATGAGTGTAGCCTCGTGCGGTGGTTATCGTTATGTTCTAACCTTCACGGATGATCTGAGTAGATATGGGTATATCTATTTCATGAAACATAAGTCCGAAACTTTCCAGAAGTTTAAGGAATTCCAAAGTGAAGTAGAAAATCAACGTAACAAGAAGATCAAGTTTCTGCGTTCTAATCGCGGAGGCGAATATCTGAGTTATGAGTTTGGCATGCATTTAAAGAAATGCGGAATACTTTCACAGTTGACACCGCCGGGAACACCACAGCGCAATGGTGTGTCCGAACGTCGTAATCGAACTCTCTTAGATATGGTTCGTTCTATGATGTCTCTTACTGATTTGTCGTTATATTTTTGGGCTTATGCGTTAGAGACAGCTGCATTCACTTTAAATAGGGCACCATCTAAATCCGTTGAAACGACACCGTATGAATTATGGTTTCAAAAGAAACCTAAGCTGTCGTTCCTTAAAGTTTGGGGTTGCGAAGCTTATGTAAAAAAGTTACAACCTGACAAGCTAGAACCCAAAGCGGAGAAATGCATCTTCATAGGATACCCTAAAGAAACTATTGGGTACACTTTCTATCACAGATCCGAAGGCAAAATCTTTGTTGCCAAGAACGGAACCTTTCTTGAGAAGGAGTTTCTCACTAAAGAAGTGACTGGAAGGAAAGTAGAACTCGATGAGGTTGTTGAACCTTCTCTCGTAGATCAGAGCAGCGCAGTGTCGGAAGATGTTCCTGTACAGCCTACACCGATAAGAGAGGAAGCAAATGATAATGATCATGAAACTTTGAACGAGGTAGCTACTGAACCTCACAGATCGACAAGGGAGCGTACCACTCCTGATTGGTATGATCCTTGTCTAAATGTCATGATTGTGGACAACAATGATGAAGACCCTGCGACGTATGAAGAAGCGATGATGAGCCCAGATTCCAACAAATGGCAAGAAGCCATGAAATCCGAAATGGGATCCATGTATGATAACAAAGTGTGGACTTTGGTAGACTTACCTGATAGCCGCAAGGCTGTCGAGAATAAATGGATCTTCAAAAGAAAAACAGATGTTGATGGTAATATTACTGTCTATAAAGCTCGACTTGTCGCAAAGGGTTTCCGACAAATTCAAGGAGTTGACTACGATGAGACCTTCTCACCTGTAGCGAAGCTAAAGTCTGTGAGGATTTTGTTAGCAATAGATGCATTTTTCGATTATGAGATTTGGCAGATGGATGTCAAAACGGTGTTCCTTAATGGTGACATTGAGGAAGAGTTGTATATGATACAACCCAAAGGTTTTGTCGATCCTAAAAGTGCTGACAAGGTATGCAAACTTCAGCGTTCCATTTATGGACTGAAGCAAGCATCCCGAAGTTGGAACCGACGCTTTGATAAGGTGATCAAAGACTTCGGGTTTATACAATGTCATGGAGAGGCCTGTATTTACAAGAAAGTGAGTGGGAGCTCTGTAGCATTCGTGATATTATATGTAGATGACATATTATTGATTGGAAATGATATAGCACGATTAAGCAGTGTAAAAGGTTATTTGAATAAGTTTTTTTCAATGAAAGACCTTGGTGAAGCAGCTGATACGTCCAAAACGTATCTACTGTCCCGAACACTTTTGCTATTATTTTGCCTCTAATTTGTGTATTTTGGATACAACTAACATGGACTAACGCTGTTTTCAGCAGAATCGCCATGGTGTCTTGTTTTTGTGCAGAAACTCAACTTTCAGGAAAATCCCCGGGATTAATGCCAATGGGCCTATTTTTACAGAAGAGGGACGGAGCCAGATGACCAGAAGGAGGGGGGCCACGAGGCGCCCACCCCACAAGGCGGCGCGGTGGGCCCCTGGGCCGCGCCGGCCTATGGTGGCGACGCCTCGGCCAGCCTCCGATGCCCCCCTTTCGACTACTTAAGGGTTTCGACCTAAAAACGCACGGGGGTTAGACGATATTGCCAGAAGACATCCAGAACACCGCCGCCATTGCGAAACTCCGTCTCGGGACCAGAAAATCCGTTCTGGCACTCCACCGGGACGGGGAATTGGAGGAGATCGTCGCCATCATCACCACCGACGCCTCTCCATCGACCATCCATGTTCCCCCCATCCATGTGTGCGTAATTCCCCCGCTTTGAAGGTCTTTGCTTCCGGTGGTGCTTCATTGGTGGAACATGTTGAAGCCACAAGTCTCTTGACCGGAAGCAAAGAAGTTGTTGTCACCCTCGACCTATCTCATTCTATCTCTTCTTATGGCGTCAACACAAGCAAGCTTAAAGGTATTGGGCCTTGACAAGGCGGTGGCAACACCCGACCTTGTCAAGACTCTTGTTTACAATGTTCATCCCGTTCATTGTTTTTCATACTAAGGTCTTTGTACCTTTTACAATGAATATGTTGTGGTCCTCTTATGGAGCTAGACACTCCGAGCGTCAAAGGGATGCAGCAGCGGCAGCGGGCAAAAGGACCGTCTAGGGTCCTCAAAAGTCTATGAAAGATCTCAAGAAAGCCCAATTCTTGCAAGTGCGGGGAGTCAACCCTTACTTGGTGCCAAAGAACTCTCGTCTCTGCCCCAACAACTTCTTCTACCACGCCGATCAAGAAAGGATTTACAATGATGTCTATGGATCAAAGGAGTCCCGGTGTTGTCCTCAATACTCCATCAACATGGACAAGCTCCGAGCCAAGCCCGAGTACTTTGGGGAAGCACTCGAGATATGCGAAGAACAAGGTCTTATTCCTTTGATGACTGATACGTCTCCAACGTATCGATAATTTCTTGTGTTCCATGCCACATTATTGATGTTATCTACATGTTTTATGCACACTTTATGTCATATTCGTGCATTTTCTGGAACTAACCTATTAACAAGATGCCGAAGTGCCGCTTGTCGTTTTCTGCTGTTTTTGGTTTCAGAAATCCTAGTAAAGAAATATTCTCGGAATTGGACGAAATAAAAGCCCGGAGGCCTATTTTCTCACGAAGCTTCCGAAGTCCGAAGACGAAAGGAAGTGGGGCCACAGGGGAGCCAAACCCTAGGCGGCGCGGCCCCCCTTGGCCGCGCCGCCCGTCATCCGGGGCCCCCGTGCCCCCTCTCGACTTGCCCTTCCGCCTACTTAAAGCCTCCGTGACGAAACTTCCAGCACCGAGAGCCACGATACGGAAAACATTACCGAGACGCCGTCGCCGCCGATCCCATCTCGGGGGATCCCGGAGATCGCCTCCGGCACCCTCGCCGGAGAGGGGAATCATCTCCCGGAGGACTCTACACCGCCATGGTCGCCTCCGGAGTGATGAGTGAGTAGTCTACCCCCGGACTATGGGTCCATAGCAGTAGCTAGATGGTTGTCTTCTCCCCATTGTGCTATCATTGTCGGATCTTGTGAGCTGCCTATCATGATCAAGATCATCTATCTCGTAATTCTATATGTTGCGTTTGTTGGGATCCGATGAATAGAGAATACTTGTTATGTTGATTATCAAAGTTATGCTTATGTGTTGTTTATGATCTTGCATGCTCTCCGTTACTAGTAGATGCTCTGGCCAAGTAGATGCTTTTAACTCCAAGAGGGAGTACTTATGCTCGATAGTGGGTTCATGCCCGCATTGACACCTGGGACGAAGTGATGTAAAGTTCTAAGGTTGTGTTGTGCTCGTTGCCACTAGGGATAAAACATTGATGCTATGTCTAAGGATGTAGTTGTTGATTACATTACGCACCATACTTAATGCAATTGTCTCGTTGCTTGCAACTTAATACCGGAGGGGGTTCGGATGATAACCCGAAGGTGGACTTTTTAGGCATAGATGCAGTTGGATGGCGGTCTATGTACTTTGTCGTAATGCCCAATTAAATCTCACTATACTCATCATGATATGTATGTGCATGGTCATGCTCTCTTTATTTGTCAATTGCCCAACCGTAATTTGTTCACCCAACATGCTCGTTCGTCTTATGGGAGAGACACCTCTAGTGAACTGTGGACCCCGGTCCAATTCTCTTTACTCGAAATACAATCTACCGCAATACTTGTTTTTACCGTTTTCTCTGCAAACAATCATCTTCCACACAATACGGTTAATCCTTTGTTACAGCAAGCCGGTGAGATTGACAACCTCACTGTTTCGTTGGGGCAAAGTACTTTGGTTGTGTTGTGCAGGTTCCACGTTGGCGCCGGAATCTCCGGTGTTGCGCCGCACTACATCCCGCCGCCATCAACCTTCAACGTGCTTCTTGGCTCCTCCTGGTTCGATAAACCTTGGTTTCTTTCTCGAGGGAAAACTTGCCGTTGTGCTCATCATACCTTCCTCTTGGGGTTGCCCAACGAACGTGTGAAATACACGCCATCAAGCATATTTTCCGGCGCCGTTGCCGGGAACCGAAGAAAAGCTACACCTAAAAGATTTCTAACTCCCACGTCAACTACGCACCAGCATATTTTCCGGCGCCGTTGCCGGGGAGATCAAGACACGCCGCAAGGGGAGTCTCCACTTCTCAATCTCTTTACTTTGTTTTTGTCTTGCTTTATTTTATTTACTACTTTGTTTGCTGCACTAAATCAAAATACAAAAAAATTAGTTGCTAGTTTTACTTTATTTGCTATCTTGTTTGCTATATTGAAAACACAAAAAAAATTAGTTTACTTGCATTTACTTTATCTAATTCGCTTTATTTGCTATTGTTAAAATGAGTAATCCTGAAGTTGAAGTTCGTTCATTTAAGCAACAAGGGGGAGAATGTTTAAAAGATGCTTGGTATAGAATTAGTGATGCCCATAATAGATGCACTAAGAAACACTCCACCACTATCCTACTCCGGAATTTTTATGTTGGTATCTCTAGCTGGAATAGATATGTTCTTGATTGTCTCGCGGGAGGTAACTTCCTAGGCGCTCCCGCTTTAGAAGCTAGTTGCATTATTGAGAGTTTATTTGGAACACCACCTGTTAATGAAACTAAAATTGAAACCTCCCTTGAGGATGTTATGAAAAAATTGGAAACCATAGAGAAAAATTGTAGCGTTGAAACTAAATTGGAAATATTACTTGATAATACTGATAAACTTGATAAAATCCTAGGAGGAATTAATGAAAGAATTGCTACTCTAGAAACTTGCGCTATCCATGATAATCAAACCCATAGAATTGGTAAACTTGAAGAAGCTATGGGGAAATTGAGTTCAACTTTTTCTTCTTTTAAATTTAATGAGAAAGCTTATGTGGGTAAGGAGCAAAAATTCATGTATGTATCTAAGGTGCCTAAACCAAAGAATTACTATAGGCCTAAAATTGATAAAACTCCCAACACCCCTGGTAATAACGTTGATGCTTCATCTCTCGACGTTACTTGATATACACTTTCTGCGCCTAGCTGAAAGGCGTTAAAGAAAAGCGCTTATGGGAGACAACCCATGTTTTTACCTACAGTACTTTGTTTTTATTTTGTGTCTTGGAAGTTGTTTACTACTGTAGCAACCTCTCCTTATCTTAGTTTTGAGTTTTGTTGTGCCAAGTTAAGCCGTTGATAGAAAAGTAAGTACTAGATTTGGATTACTGTGCAGTTCCAGATTTCTTTGCTGTCACGAATCTGAGCCCACTGCCCTGCAGGAAGCTCAGAAAATTATGCCAATTTACGTGCATGATCCTCAGATATGTACGCAACTTTCATTAAATTTGAGCATTTTCATTTGAGCAAGTCTGGTGCCATTTTAAAATTCGTCAATACGAACTGTTCTGTTTTGACAGATTCTGCCTTTTATTTCGCATTGCCTCTTTCGCTATGTTGGATGAATTTCTTTGATCCACTAATGTCCAGTAGCATTATGCAATGTCCAGAAGTGTTAAGAATGATTGTGTCACCTCTGAATATGTCAATTTATATTGTGCACTAACCCTCTAATGAGTTGTTTCGAGTTTGGTGTGGAGGAAGTTTTCAAGGATCAAGAGAGGAGTATGATGCAACATGATCAAGGAGAGTGAAAGCTCTAAGCTTGGGGATGCACCCGGTGGTTCACCCCTGCATATATCAAGAAGACTCAAGCGTCTAAGCTTGGGGATGCCCAAGGCATCCCCTTCTTCATCGACAAATTATCAGGTTCCTCCCCTGAAACTATATTTTTATTCGGCCACATCTTATGTGCTTTTTCTTGGAGCGTCGGTTTGTTTTTGTTTTTGTTTTGTTTGAATAAAATGGATCCTAGCATTCACTTTATGGGAGAGATACACGCTCCGCTGTAGCATATGGACAAATATGTCCTTGGTTTCTACTCATAGTATTCATGGCGAAGTTTCTCCTTCGTTAAATTGTTATATGGTTGGAATTGGAAAATGATACATGTAGTAATTGCTATAAATGTTTTGGGTAATGTGATACTTGGCAATTGTTGTGATCATGTTTAAGCTCTTGCATCATATGCTTTGCACCCATTAATGAAGAAATACATAGAGCATGCTAAAATTTGGTTTGCATATTTGGTTTCTCTAAGGTCTAGATAATTTCTAGTTTTGAGTTTGAACAACAAGGAAGACGGTGTAGAGTCTTATAATGCTTTCAATATGTCTTTTATGTGAGTTTTGCTGCACCGGTTCATCCTTGTGTTTGTTTCAAATAACCTTGCTAGCCTAAACCTTGTATCGAGAGGGAATACTTCTCATGCATCCAAAATACTTGAGCCAACCACTATGCCATTTGTGTCCACCATACCTACCTACTACATGGTATTTTCCCGCCATTCCAAAGTAAATTGCTTGAGTGCTACCTTTAAAATTCCATCATTCACCTTTGCAATATATAGCTCATGGGACAAATAGCTTAAAAACTATTGTGGTATTGAATATGTAATTATGCACTTTATCTCTTATTAAGTTGCTTGTTGTGCGATAACCATGTTTACTCGGGGAACGCCATCAACTCATTGTTGAATTTCATGTGAGTTGCTATGCATGTTCGTCTTGTCCGAAGTAAGGGCGATCTACACCGAGTTGAATGGTTTGAGCATGCATATTGTGAGAGAAGAACATTGGGCCGCTAACTAAAGCCATGATTCATGGTGGAAGTTTCAGTTTTGGACAAATATCCTCAAATCTCTAATGAGAAAAGAATTAATTGTTGTCAAATGCTTAAAGCATTAAAAGAGGAGTCCATTATCTCGTTGTCTATGTTGTCCCGGTATGGATGTCTAAGTTGAGAATAATCAAAAGCGAGAAATCCAAATGCGAGTTTTCTCCTTAGACCTTTGTACAAGGCGGCATAGAGGTACCCCTTTGTGAAACTTGGTTAAAGCATATGTATTGCGGTGATAATCCAGGTAGTCCAAGCTAATTAGGACAAGGTGCGAGCACTATTGGTACACTATGCATGAGGCTTGCAACTTATAAGATATAATTTACATGATGCATATGCTTTATTACTACCGTTGACAAAATTGTTTCATGTTTTCAAAATCGAAGCTCTAGCACAAATATAGCAATCGATGCTTTTCCTCTATGAGGACCATTCTTTTACTTTCGATGTTGAGTCAGTTCACCTATTTCTCTCCACCTCAAGAAGCAAACACTTGTGTGAACTGTGCATTGATTCCTACATACTTGCTTATTGCACTTATTATATTACTCTATGTTGACAATATCCATGAGATATACATGTTACAAGTTGAAAGCAACCGCTGAAACTTAATCTTCTTTTGTGTTGCTTCAATACCTTTACTTTGAATTATTGCTTTATGAGTTAACTCTTATGCAAGACTTATTGATGCTTGTCTTGAAGTGCTATTCATGAAAAGTCTTTGCTTTATGATTCACTTGTTTACTCATGTCATACACATTGTTTTGATCGCTGCATTCTCTACATATGCTTTACAAATAGTATGATCAAGTTTATGATGGCATGTCACTCCGGAAATTATCTTTGTTATCGTTTTACCTCGCTCGGGACGAGCGTAACTAAGCTTGGGGATGCTGATACGTCTCCAACGTATCGATAATTTCTTGTGTTCCATGCCACATTATTGATGTTATCTACATGTTTTATGCACACTTTATGTCATATTCGTGCATTTTCCGGAACTAACCTATTAACAAGATGCCGAAGTGCCGCTTGTCGTTTTCTGCTGTTTTTGGTTTCAGAAATCCTAGTAAAGAAATATTCTCGGAATTGGACGAAATAAAAGCCCGGAGGCCTATTTTCTCACGAAGCTTCCGAAGTCCGAAGACGAAAGGAAGTGGGGCCACAGGGGAGCCAAACCCTAGGGCGGCGCGGCCCCCCTTGGCCGCGCCGCCCGTCATCCGGGGCCCCCGTGCCCCCTCTCGACTTGCCCTTCCGCCTACTTAAAGCCTCCGTGACGAAACTTCCAGCACCGAGAGCCACGATACGGAAAACATTACCGAGACGCCGTCGCCGCCGATCCCATCTCGGGGGATCCTGGAGATCGCCTCCGGCACCCTCGCCGGAGAGGGGAATCATCTCCCGGAGGACTCTACACCGCCATGGTCGCCTCCGGAGTGATGAGTGAGTAGTCTACCCCTGGACTATGGGTCCATAGCAGTAGCTAGATGGTTGTCTTCTCCCCATTGTGCTATCATTGTCGGATCTTGTGAGCTGCCTATCATGATCAAGATCATCTATCCGTAATTCTATATGTTGCGTTTGTTGGGATCCGATGAATAGAGAATACTTGTTATGTTGATTATCAAAGTTATGCTTATGTGTTGTTTATGATCTTGCATGCTCTCCGTTACTAGTAGATGCTCTGGCCAAGTAGATGCTTTTAACTCCAAGAGGGAGTACTTATGCTCGATAGTGGGTTCATGCCCGCATTGACACCGGGACGAGTGACGAAAAGTTCTAAGGTTGTGTTGTGCTGTTGCCACTAGGGATAAAACATTGATGCTATGTCTAAGGATGTAGTTGTTGATTACATTACGCACCATACTTAATGCAATTGTCTCGTTGCTTGCAACTTAATACCGGAGGGGGTTCGGATGATAACCTCGAAGGTGGACTTTTTAGGCATAGATGCAGCTTGGATGGCGGTCTATGTACTTTGTCGTAATGCCCAATTAAATCTCACTATACTCATCATGATATGTATGTGCATGGTCATGCTCTCTTTATTTGTCAATTGCCCAACCGTAATTTGTTCACCCAACATGCTGTTCGTCTTATGGGAGAGACACCTCTAGTGAACTGTGGACCCCGGTCCAATTCTCTTTACTGAAATACAATCTACTGCAATACTTGTTTTTACCGTTTTCTCTCGCAAACAATCATCTTCCACACAATACGGTTAATCCTTTGTTACAGTGAAGCCGGTGAGATTGACAACCTCACTCGTTTCGTTGGGGCAAAGTACTTTGGTTGTGTTGTGCAGGTTCCACGTTGGCGCCGGAATCTCCGGTGTTGCGCCGCACTACATCCCGCCGCCATCAACCTTCAACGTGCTTCTTGGCTCCTCCTGGTTCGATAAACCTTGGTTTCTTTCTGAGGGAAAACTTGCTGCTGTGCTCATCATACCTTCCTCTTGGGGTTGCCCAACGAACGTGTGAAATACACGCCATCAAGCATATTTTTTGGCGCCGTTGCCGGGGAACTGAAGAAAAGCTACACCTAAAAGATTTCTAACTCCCACGTCAACTACGCACCAGCATATTTTCTGGCGCCGTTGCCGGGGAGATCAAGACACGCTGCAAGGGGAGTCTCCACTTCTCAATCTCTTTACTTTGTTTTTGTCTTGCTTTATTTTATTTACTACTTTGTTTGCTGCACTAAATCAATTTGTTCACCCAACATGCTTTTATCTTATGGGAGAGACACCTCTAGTGAACTGTGGACCCCGGTCCATTCTTTAATACTGAAATACAAATCTGCTGCAATACTTGTTTTACTGTTTTCTCTGCAAACAATCATCTTCCACACAATACGGTTAATCCTTTGTTACAGCAAGCCGGTGAGATTGACAACCTCACTCTGTTTCGTTGGGGCAAAGTACTTTGGTTGTGTTGTGCAGGTTCCACGTTGGCGCCGGAATCTCCGGTGTTGCGCCGCACTACATCCCGCCGCCATCAACCTTCAACGTGCTTCTTGGCTCCTCCCGGTTCGATAAACCTTGGTTTCTTTACGAGGGAAAACTTGCTGCTGTGCTCATCATACCTTCCTCTTGGGGTTGCCCAACGAACGTGTGAAATACACGCCATCAAGCATATTTTCTGGCGCCGTTGCCGGGGAACTGAAGAAAAGCTACACCTAAAAGATTTCTAACTCCCACGTCAACTACGCACCAATGACTTTCTCCCACAACTACTCCAAGGATATTATATGCCAGTTCTATGCCACTGTTGTGTTCCTTGAGGATGAGGGTGGTTTTCGCACCTTGAAGTGGATGACTAGGGAGCATGTGATGGAAGCCACGTGGGAGGATTTTGCTAGAGGCATTGGATATGAGCTTCCCGAATTTGACATCAACTTCTTCAGAATTCACCTCCAGGCCAAGCCTATGGCCAAAGAGAAGATGGCCAACCTCTACATCCCCGGGATGATGTTATGTGGAAGTGCTTACAACCTCCTTCCCGTCTACGACATCATGAACCGCATCTACCGCAGCACCATCAACCCCAAAGACACCAACCATGATGAGGTGCATGGCTTTCTTGTGAACCTCCTCGTGCGCACCGATGAGATGAGGGGTCGTGGCCGACAATTGGATGTCATGGACTTCATATGGCATGAGATGCGTGATTGTGCCTTCCTCCGCAAGCTTCCTCAATATGCGCCTTTCATCATGAGGCTCATTTGTCTCAAGTGGGATCAAGAGGGCCGTGGAGATCTTCTTGAGCAATGTCGCCCCAACATCACTGTCCATTAGGAGAAGAGCCCCCTTGTCAAGAATCATGACCCTCCGAGGTATGGCAAGAATGCACCCAAGGACACCGAGGAGGAAGAAGCCGATAGTGATGACTCCGACTTCGTGCCTAACTCCGTCAAGACCAAAGGCCTCTTCGCCAAGCTCACCGCTCGCCTCAAGAAGTCCTTTTGCTTCAAGGAGGACCTCCAAGATAGGATGTACCAAGCTCACCATGACAACAAGAAGATCCGCCAACGCCAAAAGGCGATGATGAAGCACATGGGCCTCCCCGTCTCCGAGGGCTCCGAGGACAACATTACTCCTCCCGGTGAGTGGAAGTCCAAGTACACTTGGTCTAGTTCCGAGGACTCCATCCCCGAGCGCGTGGTTCCTCCCTCTCCACCACCTCATGGCAAGGGCTACGTTGAAGATGAAGATGAAGAGGACGAAGAGATTGATGAAGAGGAGGAGGAGAACGACGGGGAAGACGACGACGATGATGATGAGGATGACGAGTGATTCCCTTGGGACGTTAGTATGCTTCTTCTCCCTTTTTGGTGTTACAATGCCAAAGGGGGAGAAGTTGGTCTATTAGGACGGGAATTTGCATGGGGATGCCAAGGGCTTGGTGCTTCATTTTGGTTTTTCGGCCTTGGCATCATATTTGATCCCTAGTTATTCGGAACTTATTCGTATGCTTGCTACTCTATTCGTGGATCTCCCGATCCCCCGGTTTGTATTAAGACTTATTACTTGGTAGCCCATATTGGTCTTCACTATTTATCTCATGATTGGCTACACAAATTCTATGGAGGCACTTATTGTGAGTTTGGGTTTTTCTCAAGGCAAAGGTATGACAAATACACCCAAAGCTCCTTGTATGATCATGTGTTGCCTCCATTTTGTGCATATGCCTTATAATCTTGTCAAATATCCTTGTTGCATATGTGCATGGTTTGTAGAATCTAGGGGGAAGTTGTTTCTCTAGGATGCGTGCATTTGTATACAAATGCATATTTCAAATATGCACGCATCTAGGGGGAGCTCCGCCTACTTTTTACAAATCGAGAGCCTTATCATAATATCTTATGCTATGTTGCAAATTCTTGTGTTGTCATCAAACACCAAAAAGGGGGAGATTGAAAGAGCAAGATCTATATCCCGTGTTTTGTGTGTTTGATGACAACACTTGAATAATTCTAACCGTGCACAAAGATTGTCTTTGATAGATTTGCAAGTGTACGGTGCCCTCGCTGAACACATTATGATCGGAAGACTGAAGCGTAGCTCTTAGGTTTTCTGGTTTTGCGTGTGTGTCGCAAGGTGACATGGTAGGAGAGGAAAAGAGGAAAAAACAGTTTCAGCCAAGCCGGTACTACCGGTACCAGGAGCGGTAGTACCGCTACCCTATTGGTACCGCTCTGCAGTACCGCTCTGGAGACTTGCACTGAAAATGTCCCACAGAACAAGGCACGGTACATTTGTGGTACCTCGAGCGGTAGTACCGCTTGAGAGCGGTAGTACCGCCTCGGTACCGCTTCGATACCGTAACTTAAGTTACGGTAGTACCGCTGTGGTACCGCTTTGGTACCGCTTGGTATCCAGTAAGCTCTGGAGGCCATTGCGGTACCTCGAGCGGTACCTCAAGCGGTAGTACCGCTATGCGTCCATGTGGATAAGTTCTGTGGGGATTTCGAATCCAGAGCGGTAGTACCGCTTCCAGAAGTGGTAGTACCGCTTAGGCAGAAACTGCACATAACGGTTGGATTTGAGGAGCCCTATTTAAAGGGCCCTTCTTCTCCAGCTCGTTGTTAGCTCTTTTCTCTCTCTCTCTCTCTCTCTCTCTCCTCCATTGTTGCTGAGCTCAAACTTAGTGGATCTCCCTACCTACCCAATCAATCTTGCTCATACTTTGAGGAGGGGTGGATGAGACCCCGATCTATCATTCTACTGAGAGAAAATTCACCAATTCGTGGTAGTCCTTAGTGGATCTTGTTGGTAGGGTTCCTATGGTGGGATCTTGGATGAAGTGCTCCTATGGAGGCTAGCTTGGAGTTGTGCTAGCCCCATAGGGTGTTGGGAGCGTCCTGGTGTTGTGGAGCTCGCCCCAACCTTGTGAAGAAACCACCGCCTCGACCGGTGCCTTAGTGGAGAAAAGGGAGCCCCTTTGTGGAGCTCTCTTGAGGAAGAAGGTGAGGCCTTCCTTCGTGGTGTGACCGTCTAGCCTCTTGTGTGAGGCTAGCACCTCCTCAACGCAGTCGTACTCCCTTTTGTGGGAGGAACTGCGGGAAACAAATCCTCGCCTCGTCTTCGCGCCCTCCGGTTGTCCCGCTCCTTATCCTTGTTATTGTTGTTTGGTTCCTTTACCTGTTGCACTAGCCTATGATCATTCTAGGAACACCTCCATCACCAAAGCTATCACCTTTATCTTATGTTGCACTAAAAATTGAAAAAGGCTAAAAATTGCGTAGCGCCCATTCACCCCCCTCCTCTTGTTCGCTATGATCCATTCATTCTTGACCGGTAAGATTTTAGCTTCAAAGTCATTAGGTACTCCCCGTTTGCCCGAGCCAGAGCGATGAGGACCACCTGCACCTGTGAAAGCAATGGGTAGAAGGAGCATATGATAAGGTACACTAAAACAGAGAAAACAAGACAATCAGTGCATGGTGAATGATATGTTCGAGATACACAAGAAGAAGCTGACGGAAATCTGGCATCAGCTAGGCCGGCAGTGCCGGGGTGGTCTGGGCGGCAGTGCCGGCCCAGCCGGTGCGATGTGGCCGGTGCGCACGGTGGCGAGGTGGGCGG